>NC_080200.1:32829121-32851621 GCF_030028045.1 Hippopotamus amphibius kiboko | reverse complement strand
CGAGACCCGGGCCGCCGGCCGCCGAGCGACCCTCGGGCCGCGGGCTCCCCGAGAGCCGGGCCGCCGGCCGCCGAGCGACCCTCGGGACGCGCGCGCCCGAGACCCGGCCCGCCGGCCGCCGAGCGCCCCTCGGGCCGCGGGCGCCCGGGACCCGTGCCGCCGAGCGGCCTGTAGGCTCCGTGGCCGCGGGCCGCCGAGCGACCCTCGGGCCGCGGGCGCCCGAGACCATGCCCGCCGGCCACCGAGCGCCCCTCGGGATGCGGGCGCCCGGGACCCGGGCCGCCGAGCGGCCTGCAGGCTCCGTGGCCGCGGGCCGCCGAGCGACCCTCGTGCCGCGGGCTCCCCGAGACCCGGGCCGCCGAGCGGCCTGCAGGCCGCCGGCTGCCGGCTGCCGGCCGCCGAGCGACCCTCGGGCCGCGTGCCCCCGAGAGCCAGGACGCCGGGAGACCGTCAGCACGCGCAGACTCGGGCTGCGCAGCCCCGGGCTGCCGGTGGACCCGCGGGCCCGCGGGACCCCGGTCAACCAGCAGGCCGCGCCGTCCCGTACCGCCGGGTAACCAGCACGGCGGCGGTCCCAGGCCCTCCACGCCCGTGCTGCCGAGCGGTCTGCAGGCCGCGGGCCGCCGAGCGACCCTCGGGCCGCGGGCGCCCGAGACCATGCCCGCCGGCCGCCGAGCGACCCTCGGGCCGCGGGCGCCCGAGACCCGGGCCGCCGGCCGCCGAGCGACCCTCGGGCCGCGCACGCCCGAGACCATGCCCGCCGGCCGCCGAGCGACCCTCGCGCCGCGGGCTCCCCGAGACCCGGGCCGCCGAGCGGCGTGCAGGCCGCGGGCTGCCGGCCGCAGAGCGACCCTCGGGCCGCGGGCGCCCGAGACCATACCCGCCGGCCACCGAGCGCCCCTCGGGATGCGGGCGCCCGGGACCCGGGCCGCCGAGCGACCTGCAGGCTCCGTGGCCGCGGGCCGCCGAGCGACCCTCGGGCCGCCGGTCGACTTGCAGGCAGGTCGACCAGCCGGCCGCGGGCCGCCGAGCGCCCCTCGGGCCGCGGGCGCCCGGGACCCGGGCCGCCGAGCGACCTGCAGGCTCCGTGGCCGCGGGCAGCCGAGCGACCCTCGGGCCGCCGGTCGACTTGCAGGCAGGTCGACCAGCCGGCCGCGGGCCGCCGAGCGCCCCTCGGGCCGCGGGCGCCCGGGACCCGGGCCGCCGAGCGGCCTGCAGGCTCTGTGGCCGCGGGCCGCCGAGCGCCCCTCGGGCTGCGGGCGCCCGGGACGCGGGCCGCCGAGCGACCTGCAGGCTCCGTGGCCGCGGGCCGCCGAGCGACCCTCGCGCCGCGGGCTCCCCGAGAGCCGGGCCGCCGAGCGGCCTGCAGGCCGCGGGCTGCCGGCCGCCGAGCGCCCCTCGGGCTGCGGGCGCCCGGGACCCGGGCCGCCGAGCGGCCTGCAGGCTCCGTGGCCGCGGGCCGCCGAGCGACCCTCGGGCCGCGGGCGCCCAAGACCCGGGCCGCCGGCCGCCGAGCGACCCTCGGGCCGCGCGCGCCCGAGACCCGGGCCGCCGGCCGCCGAGCGACCCTCGGGCCGCGCGCGCCCGAGACCATGCCCGCCGGCCGCCGAGCGACCCTCGGGCCGCGCGCGCCCGAGACCATGCCCGCCGGCCGCCGAGCGACCCTCGGGCCGCGCGCGCCCGGGACCCGGGCCGCCGGCCGCCGAGCGACCCTCGGGCCGCGCGCGCCCGGGACCCGGGCCGCCGGCCGCCGAGCGACCCTCGGGCCGCGCGCGCCCGAGACCATGCCCGCCGGCCGCCGAGCGACCCTCGGGCCGCGCGCGCCCGAGACCATGCCCGCCGGCCGCCGAGCGACCCTCGGGCCGCGCGCGCCCGGGACCCGGCCCGCCGGCCGCCGAGCGACCCTCGGGCCGCGGGCGCCCAGAGACCCGGCCCGCCGGCCGCCGAGCGACAGCACGCGCGGACTCGGGCTGCGCAGCCCCGGGCTGCCGGTGGACCCGCGGCCGCCGCTTGACCCGTGTATGCTTGCTGTTCATCTCCTGGAGATTCCTGCACCAAGCTGATTGAATGAGGAACATGGAAGCACTGTATATAGGCTTTGCATTTTTCTCTTCGTTTCCTGTACTTTGCCTTCGTTTCCTTTGCGTGTGCTCTATTTTATTGTACATGTTATATTGCTTGTTATTTTTTTATTCATTTAAGGTAGGACCGCTTTTATGCGTTTCTACACCTCCCCGCCCCCCCCCCCCCCCCCCGCCCCGCGTCTCCCTCCTCTGGTGCCCGCCCCAAATGAGGTCGCATCATCTTTCATAGTGTACATCCTGGGCCAGCATAAGCTTTCCAAGAATAAAATGCCCCCCCGCCTTTCCTTCCCAAGGACACCACGAACACCTCCTGTCCTGTGCAGTGCTTTTTCACCCACCGCCAGCAGAGGGCCCTCTCTGACAGACCCAGGAACTCCCCTGCTCCGAGTCATCCAGGAGAGGCTGTTCCGTTCTGTGTGAAACGGGTGGGGTGGGCTGATGAGACATCATTGCTTAGAAGGCCATCGGGTTCACCGGTTCGGTGGCAAGAGAGAACATCCTCATCCTCCTTGAGGTTGACTCGGAAGGTCTTCGGGCCCGCAGGACACCGCCCCCAAATGGGCCTCCGTGGCATAGGGAGATTTTGCCATGCGAGGTGACAACAGGAGGGGAACACGGACCCTCCTTTCCTTCTCCCGTCTGAAAGCAGGAAGAAAATCTCTCACGGGAACAGGGTGGTGGAGGGGGCGGCCGGGAGGTGTAGAGATGAGGACTGACTGCTTTCCTGTCTTAAGAAATCACGAATCATCCAAGTGGGACCGCTCATAACACACAGAGGACAGAAGTGTGGACGAGATGAGGAGAATGTGTAAGGGAACGTCTTCCACAAGAACTCTTTTCCATAGGCCGACTTCAAGACTTTCCAACATCTCTAGGTTTAGGGGTGGACTGAGTGCCATGAAAGAATGGACATTCAGCAGCCTGTCTACATCATCTCCAAAGAAGGGAAAATGCTGAAACGTCCCTAGCTCCACAAGCCTAAGGGTCTCCCTGCTCCGGAGAGTTGGAGCATATGCGTGCTTCCATGCCTACACAGATCTTGCGCTTTAGGGAAACCACAAACTAGGCAGGAGCCTGGACTTCTACAAGGCAGTCCATGTTCACACGGGTCACTGTGGTTGGCTTCCTTACTTTCATTGGATTGGATTGGGGTGGGGTGGGGTGGGGTGGGGTGGGGGGCGGGGGGGGGCGGTGACAAATGTCCAAGGATGAGGCATCCTAAAGAAGGAACGTGTGTGGTCCAAGCTACCCGAGGTCGCCATCCTCATTGTAGGAAGAGGACCTCTTTGGGGAGTGTGGGGAGGGGGGAGGCAAGGTAGAAGGTATGCAGATAAGGTTTGGGGGAGGGAAAAAAAGACATTTCGGTCCTAAAGCTAGTCATTTCGAAATGGGAAACAAAGGACACAAGGGAAAAGCTAAAACTGGGCACAGGCGATTGGAAAAGGTTTCTGAGGAGAAGAATCTTCGGAAAGGAATGGGAACCGTGGTCAGGACTGCTTAAGATGAGGATGGATTCAAGGACACACATGAGTGTTCGTATCAACAGGAAACCAGTGCAAAACTAGAATTCAGTTTTCTGTCTCTCGGTGAAAAAGGCCAACTTTGGGCTCGGGCTTGGGTGTTTCTTCTATTGCTCTGCTCTCTCCGTCATGAGAGAGAAAGCTTTCCTTCCTTTTTCCGGAAGGAAGGAAGGAAGGAAGGAAGGAAGGAAGGAAGGAAGGCAGGCAGGCAGGCAGGCTTATGTCTTCTAAAAATCATCACTTCTTTTCTAGGTTACCTTTATCAGGTCTTGGGGGACTCACGTGGACTTAGTCCTCTTGATATTCAAAGAGCCAGGGTTGGCTCACAAGGAAAGAGGCTTCTCTCTTTGCCTAGCAAGTCTTTCCCTGGGATGTGGGTGACGTGGCTAAGGAGGCACTGTTCCCCAGTGACCTATCTAACTGTTTTACACTCGTTGGGGTATTTTGGACACATTTGCCCCCAAACCGAATGACACATGAAGTCTTTTGCACTTAGAATGCATGTTGAGAGAGGATCCAAGAGGAGAGGGCCTAGCTCAAGAATGTGTTCTCTCTCCTTCGAAAGCAGAGCCATGAAACGGAGTAGGCTTCCTGGAGAGGTTTCCTGACATGGGAAGCGTTGTCGAAGAGGAAGGAACGTGAAGCCTTCTTTGGCTTGTGTCTATACACGGGTGTGTTCCAGCTGCTCTGGAAATGATGGGATCCTTCTTCTCTGCCCTGGCATACAGGGTTTTCGGTCGTCCAAATGGAGGCTCACACGACAGGGACTGAGCCCAGTATCAAGGAGATATTCCACCCGAGTTTCATGCCGAGGCGGCAACAACAGCCTCTTGAAAGATGATGGGGGGTGGGGGGGGGCCACACGTGGATCAATTCCATTCTGTCCATTCAACAGAGGGTCGGGGCTACAGCAGACCCCAGAGAGGGACAGCAGACCCCAGAGAGGGGCAGCAGCCCGGCCGGCCACTGGGTCTCCATGTCTCAGGCTTCCTGGGGAACCTCACCCCCCCCCCCAGGTCCCCGCCGCCCCCCGCATTCCGCCACCCACCTTGGTGCATTTCGAATGGCTCCAATTGTAAATAGATGCTGGTGGGAAGATTTCTACAGGTTACCTGCAATGGCTGACCTGTCATGCTTGTCACCCTGGGGGAAAACAATTCTCTTTGTCCCCAGAGGCGTCAGACCTCCTCTCTCAGGAACCCCTGAGCCCCGGCCACTGGACTTCACTCCACTGGCACGTAGTAAGGGTCATCCAAACGTTCCTGTGACGGTGAGTATGGTTTCCATGTGGGTTGAAGCCTTCCCTTGCTGCAAGCCTTCTGTCCTCACCATGGCATAGAGACGGTTAAAAAAAAATTGTGTTTGCCACTTTGGGTATACCTTCCACAGCCTGCAGTGATCAAGGCACCCACTTCGCTGGGCAAGTCCTATGAGCCTTCACAAAAGCTCTTGCAAACTTCTTGGGACCATCACTTTTCCAGTCACGCTCAATCATCAGGCAAGATTGACAGGGCCGATGGGAAAACTGGACTCCGAGAAGAACGAGTGACCTACGTGGGGCTGAATGAACTGAGGACTAGGATGATAGTGTGTGTATGACTACTTGTCTACAATAGGACTGATTGGGGAAGCCGCTGGGGGCGGGGGGGGGGGGGGGCAGGGTGCGGATACCTTAGGAGCTTGGGATGAACATATACACATTCCTATACGTAAAGTGGATAATCAACAAGCTCTTACGACTTGGCACAGGAAACTATACTCAATACTTTGTAATAACCTGTAAGAGAAAAAAAATCTGAAACAGAATCTATATCTATCTATCTATCTATCTACCTATCTTTCTATCTAAATCACTGTGCTGTACACCTGAAACTGCACGACATTATAAATGTCCATTATTTCAAACAGAAAAGAATCTCCTAACCTGAGTGAGAGAGAGAGAGAGAGAACAGGACGGATTGTGAAATCTTTTCTTTTCCAGCTACAAGGGAAAATGAAAACAAACAAAACCCAATTTATTTTAAAAGTTGGACATCCATTTGGTGACTTGTACCCTTGTCAGCAAAATGGAATCACTTCTCTTTTTCTCCCTACCTGCTCCGTCCAGAATTCAGAAACTCTCCGTGAGGCTCCTTATTTCTTTGGCAAGAGAGTCACTTGCACGCGTTCCTTAGAGGCCCACGTTACGTTTCCATAAAACGGGAATACACACTTGTGGATATGAGATTCTGGTGCTATTCATTTTCCTTAGGGTGTTGCTTTTCACCTGAAAACCGGACTGGATCCTGAAGTCTTTCAAGTTGCCCCCAATATCTGGCTACAACTCTCTCCATGAATGTTTCCCACTTTCGCCACCCTTTTGACTTGGCATCACTGACAACGAAAACGGCCCTTTGCCTGAAGCCCTACAGACCGAAGCTGCAGGACTTGGTGAAAACTTTAGAGACATGGCCACCACAGCTCCTGTGGAAACCATCCTGGTGCCTGTTTCTGTGAGAGCCACTCTGAAAGTCGAACCAAACACCCGACATCATCACAGCCATTTCAAACTGCTAAAGTTGCTTCCACCCTAACATCTACAAATCTTCTTCACTGACACCGCCCCCCACACGCTCCCCCCCCCCCCCCCACTGGTTTATAATCGGCTCCAGTGATGGACCTTTGTCTTCCTTTGGTTTCCATACAAGTGCCTCTTAGGAAATAACCTGATTGCTTGCACCACAGGCCTAGTTTTTGGGAGCCCATCAACATCACTGCCTCCTGAGAGGAGATATGATAACTGTTTCACAGAACCGACCTGTTCTCAGAACTCAGAAACAGTTTCCATGAAATGGAGGCCTCTACTAACCTATTTTCTCCCTTTCCCTCCCTCCCCGCCTCCCTCCCTCCCTCCATCTCCCTCTCCCTCACACACACACACACACACACACACACACACACACACACACACACACACACACAGTCACCAGGTCAGCTTTCAATATGTTCAGAGTAGGCCGCCCCAAAATGTGTCTCCTTGAATTCAAGTCGCTTAAGAACTGGACAGCACAAGACCGGACATTCTGGCCCTCCTTTCTGTCCTCCCACAGCAGAGCACGATCTCAAGTTAAGACGTTTGCTTCCACGCATGTCCGTGATTCTCAAATGGTTTAGTGGGGTTTCCTGGGTTAGGAAAAAGAGGGGACTCCTATTTGCCTGAGACAAGGAGAAGTTCTCACACAACCTTCACCCATCCCTCCCTCCCTCCCTCCCTCCCTCCCTCCCTCCCTCCCTCCCTCCCTGCAGTTTGGAGGGGGCAGCCTAAGGGTGGGGAAATTGGGGAAGGAAAAAAAAAAGCCGTTCGATAAAGGGGAGCTCGAGGCAAAGTCAAAGGCTCCCGATCTGACCGGAGAGCATTCTGCATTTGAATGAAGCGATTGAACAAGGCCCTGCGGAATGAAGCGTCCGGACTTCCCCTCCCCCTCTCCCGGCAACTATCAGCCCTGGCGACTTGGGAAGGAGCGAGCGGTGGAGAAGCGGGCGGGGGCGGGGGCGGGGGCGGGGGCGGGACCAACAGACAATAGCCGCTGCCTGCCTGCCTGCCTGCCGGGCTGAGGCCTGAGGGCTGCGGGCCACGCTGGTTTCTGCAACTCAATCCCTTCCAGGAAGCACCTGTGATGACTGCTTGGCAGGGAATGGTCAAAGCTGAACTCTCTTGGCCTATTTCTGAAAAAGGCCTGAGTCTCAGCTACGACAGATTTTCTGGATTTCTTGGCCCATGCGCAGACCCGCACCCTCCCATCCTGTCAGATCCTTTGTACCCACACCTCCCCTGGGAGAGTTCGTTGGCCTCGTCTGGAACATGAACAAGCAAAACCAAACATAGTGTGACATGATGTATTGGTCTTTATTGAAAAGAAACGTGCTCCTCTCGCACACCTGAGGGCAGGAAGCAAAGGCACGTTCTCAGCAGGACGGGGGACAGGGAACCCGAACCCAGGCCGGTCAGCAGTGGCCCCCTGCCCCCCACCGCCCCGCCCTCCCCATCCCCGTCTCTCCCAGGCCCACGTGGGGCCTCCCTTCCCTGCCTCTCTCTGTGCCCCTCGTCTCCAGCTCCCCCAGCCCAGCTTCCGCACCCCCCCCCCCCCCCGGCCCCGGGAAGGGGAGGCATGTCTGTCCCAGCTCCAGTTCTGATATTTCACTTGTGAAACTTCCCTAGGCCCAGGTGCCAGCTTGCCGTCCTGCTGCTTCATGTCCGTCTCTATCAGCCATGCCCAAAGGGCACGGGAAATTATGGACAGCAAATAGCACACCTAGACGGTGTGTGCGTGGGGGGGGGGGGTGTCCCTTCTCCAGGAAGCAGTGAGGGAACAAAAGGAGGCCTGGGGGAAGGAGTCCTGGGTGCCTATCATCGCGCCCCCGCCCCCCCACCGCCCCGCAGAGCACCATTCATTTCCATCTCCGCATCTGAAGGACACATAGTCCTGGTTGAAGCAACTTGATGAGGATTCCCCTCCTAACGACGTGACAGAACCTATGAAGAACTGCACTCCTTGAATCCATAAATGCTAACGGGATCCAAGGAGTTTTCCATCAATGGCAGAAAAAGAAATGGTCCTGAACATAATAACTGCCAAGTATTCCTCTAGACGAGGCATCATTCACTTTTTCTTAACTTTTTTTCTTTTCATGTTTTACAATAAACTGTATATATTTAGAGTGTACAATTTGGTACCACCAATCTTCCAATTCATTCCCCCCAACCCTCCCCGCTTTCCCCACTTGGTGTCCATATGTTTGTGCTCTACATCTGTGTCTCTCTTTCTGCCTTGCACACCAGTTGATGTGTACCATTTTTCTGCAGTCCACATATATGTGTGAATATACAATATTTGTTTTTCTCTTTCTGACTCACTCTCATTCACTTGTTAACAACAGTAACGATGACGACGACAAGGACAAGGATAAGGACCGGAAAAACAACAACAGAGAGAGCACTGGGCGAGTTTTCCACTTCTTAAAGGAAGGAGGCCGTGTTCCCAGGCAGGTTGGCTCAGCTGCACAGTTCCCTCCGGTGACTATTCCTGGGGGCACCGTCGAGGTGATGCACGAAACACACAGGAGGAGGCCTTCTTGAATGTCCTGCCCAGGAAATGGGGACATGATTCAGCAGTGGCGATGGCTGCCCTTCTCTTTAGGGTGACACACGGCCTGATGGCACCGGGCAAACCCTCCCCTCCCTCCCTCCCTCCCTCCCTCCCTCCCTCCCTCCCTCCCACCTACCTTCCTTCCTTCCTTCCTTCCTTCCTTCCTTCCTTCCTTCCTTCCTTCCTTCTTGAGGCTCTTGGCCTCCCCACTGAAAGGAAGAGCCCAGGGCCCAGCAGCAAAGACCTTCTGCTGATCCTTGCCAGGGGGCTCTCATTTTACACACTTGAATAGGATCAGTAGACACCGTCATCTCATGAGAAGCAGAAAATATCATCTAAAAGCCTACTTTCCTGGTGTCTCAGCGTCCAGGGCTCCTCCTTCTCAGGGATCTTGTGCTCTGTAGGGATAATTCACATGCTGGGGGAGTAGGTTCCCAATAGCATCTTATGAAATGGATTACAGGATGTCTTCCTTTGAAAAAGATAAAGATTATTTGGGAAAGTTATTCATATGAAGCACATGGATGATATCCTCTCTGATCTATATATTAGAGTTGACCGTTGAACAACCAACATGGGGGATTAGGGGGCCGACCCACACACACACCATTGAGAACCCATGCATAACTTCACAGTCCAAGCTCTGTATCGGGGCTTCCACCTCTGGGTACTCAGCAACCAGAGATCCTGCAGTGCCATAGTGCACAGCTATGGAAAACATCCCCTTATGAGTCACACACACACACACACACACACACACACACACACACGCGCGCGCGCACGTGCTCGAGCGCAGACATCTCAACTTTGTTACCCAAACGTTAGTGGTGTTCGAATAATCTTAGAAGTGATGACTGCTGTCTGATGAAATCAATGGATCCATCAATCAATCTATGACACTACACTTTGTATTTCCTAGTCTCAAAATTATTTGGAATTTGGCTCCTTAGAAGTTTAGCTTGGTCCTTCAAGGACAGTGTCAGTTGGAGAGAAAATAACATTTCTTCAAATCATGGAAGTGAAATAGTCCTGGACGCTTATGTGAAACATTAACATAATTTTTCTTCTTTATTTTATAAGATAACTGGAATTAGGAAGAAAATCTCCTCGTGAAAAACCAGGTGCTACCTTTCCTTGACTGATGATCGAAGAGGAGAAAGCATTTTCTGGGCCCATGCAACTTGAGAGAAGTTCTAACTTTTCTGGAAAAGAAAGATTCCCACCCTCCCCTTGCTCGGCCATGCTAGAAACCTTCCCCTGCCCCAAACTCTGACGTGTCCCCTTGTTTGGCCTCACTGTGTGTCGTCCGTGGGCACGGGAACACACTTGCGTTCCGTAACAGGAGAGCCTATGGAGAAAAGATCTCTGCCCACTTTCATGGGATCTGCATTGCTGGCTAGGTAAACCTAAGACATCAAAAGAAGTGCCTTGGAACACATGCTCCTTCCACACTGGTCACCTCATAGGATTCCTAAATGACTCTGGTTCAGCACTCACTCGACTTGGCTGTGTTTCTGTGCTTCCTGACCTAAAGGATCTATCTGGATATGCCACCCGATAGAAGCTGAAATAAATTCACTTTGGACGTGTGTGAATGCCGTTCATACAGAGAGTGGGGACTGCAGGGAGCTCTTGTGGATAAAGAAAAATGGGGGAACACATGTAGGCGACAGCACATAAAGTATAGAAAGATACACGAAGGTTTCCTTCGTTCGCGGGTTGGGAAGGGGGAACGACAGAACATTCCCTGCTTCTACTCTACGCACGCACGCAGGCAGGCAGGCAGGCAGGCAGGCAGGCAGGCAGGCAGGCACCGGAGTGGGGTGGGGTGGGGGGAGCTGGCTCCTTACCCCACCCACCAGGGACGCGTGCGCGTTTAAAGAGACCAGGAGGAACGTGGTGGCGGTGGCGATGAGGAAGGAGGACCACGTTCAAGGTGTGGATTTGCGGTGAGGGCTACGTGAGGTGACTAAGAACTCGGTGCAGTGAGCGGCCCATACAAGGACAGAAGCGATGGTCCCCTAATGCTTGCAGGGCCTGGCCAGGAGCATGAACGGGCGCCCGTGTCCCCAGGTTGGCATCATGACACTAGTTCATCCCTGTGAAACAGGATGTGTTTTCTGTGTTCTCCTGTCTTGACAAACACACGTCTTTACCTGTGTCTCCGTACAACGACGGTCTCTGCGTGACAGTCGGCAGAACATCCCCAGGGACAATTATCACAGAGACCTGAGGTTCTGCTTGGCTGGCAATGCTTGTGTGAATACTGCAGTGAGATACAGACAGACAGACAGACAGACAGACAGACAGACAGACAGACACACACACACACACACACACACACACACACACACCCCTACGTATAATTATGTGTATTTAATACGATATCTGTATTGATTTTCTGTCTCAGATGACGAATGATGCTGTCAGCCTCATGATTTTCACACAGGGTTTCTGTGTGTGTCCTACTGTCGGGACAACATAGCCGGTCTGTGTCATGGAAGCAGAGACACCGTGGGAGTCACAGGAATGAAGACCTCGTTCTAGGAACTGGACCTTCCAGAGGCCTGGGAGCAGCTGGGCAGGGCAGGGCTGGGCTGGGCTGCGGAGGAGGGGAGGGGAGGGAAGGCTGTGGCTCTCAGTCCTCTGAGTGCCCGGTGGCAGTGGCGGAGGTGGCAGTGCCGATGGAGCTGTCAGCGCCCACAGGGAAAGGTAGCCACCGATGTGCGGGGCCACAGGGGAGACATGGAGAGACTCGGGGGAAGGCACAGCTGTCCCTCGGTGGATCTGCGGCCAGGCAGCCAGGAGTGGCCTGGGCCACTGTCGTCCAGGGGGCACCAGCTGGGAACACTAGCCAGACGCAGGGCGGCGGGGGTGGGTGTGTGTGTGTGTGTGTGTGTGTGTATGTGTGGATGGACAGCCTTCCACCCTGCACCTCTGTGCCCACCTGTCACCGTGTGGGATGGCGACAGCCTGCAGAGAGCCTTGGCTGTGGCTTCACTTCCAATGCCTACATCCCATCCAGCGTTCTCTTCGCACCAGCCCTACCCTGGGGTCGCACGGGGAGGGGGAGACTCAGAAAGGCGGTTCCCAGGCTGCCCCCGCATGGAAGTCACATGAGCCTCCGGACATGGCCGTGCCACGTCAAACACGCGTCTGGAGGTAGGTCAGACTTTACATTGTGTTACGGTTTGTTTTCTTGGGAGAAGTTGTGTCTCTTAGGCCAGGAGCAACTGGAATTGTCGGTCAAAGTCCTCAGGCAGCCCTTTGACTTGGAGGCCGAGCACAAGTTTGACACGGTATGTTTCCGGTGACATGGAATTGCAGATGGCCCACGAAGCATGCTCTCGGCAATACTGCCAAGCCTGTGGTCTCACAGGGGACGGTCTCCTCGACCGAGATGTCACCATCTCGGGAGTCCGCACCTGGAGCGACACGGTGACCTCAGGACGGGCGCCCTGTCTGTGCGCCCCATCCGGATGCGCGTGGACGGGAATGGAGCAGCTCTGGGAACGGTGGACGATGCCAGCTCTTGTTCTTCTGCTCTGCTGCCTGCCGTGCACGGCTGTGGAGAGGGACGCGCCGCTGTGGAGAGGGATGAGCCGAGTCCAGTGTCTCTGAACCCACCCCAGGCAAAGAGGAGCAGGACAGTGGGTGTGGGCCCTCCCTCGTGTGTGGCCAGGATCCTGTGCGGGGGGAGAGTCCCTGGCCCTCCCGCTGAGAGGAAGGTGCGAGAGGTGGATCGGCGGCGGCGTCTTTCCTCGGGGCCCCAGAGCTTCTGCGGCTCCGATCTCCCCTCTTCACAGTTCTAGTTGGCGCCCGCCCCAGCACAAACCTACCTGAGAGCTTCCCTGGTATCCGGAAGCGATGGCTTTGTGTTTTGAGGACGCAAGGGGAGAAAGAGCTGAGCAAAGCTTTTCCCTGGAACCTGAGTGTCTATGGGTGTGTCTGGCCCATCACCAGCGAGCGTGCTGAGTGCCACTTCCTGAGGGCAGGTGCTCTTTAAGGAAAGTATGGCTTCGTATCTTTGTGACACGCAGGCCCTTCTAGAATGTGGAGCGAGTTTCTCAAGAATCCCAGCAGAATCCCAGGTGCTGTGGAGGCTAGGGCCTCAAAGGTCCGGCTCCATCCCCTCTCTCCATCCTGGCCTGGCCTGGCCTGGCTGGGCCCCTAAGGACCCTGCTGGCCTCTAGAGTGGCCCCTGCTTCTCGGTTGGTTTCCACGCTGCTGCTCACAGAGCCATCTTCTCCAAAGGCAGCCGACCGCCGTATTCCTTCCGTGGAGGCCTGGCACGGCTCTCCTCGGCTTGGATGATAGCATGAGAGGACTGACAAGCTGGGTCCTTCCTCCAGGGCTGACCTTTTACAAACTCCGCCTTGAAGAGGGGTAAAGTCAGCATGTCATTCTCACGTGTAAGATGGGACCCGAGGGGCCCGTTCCTAGCTCTACCACTTGGGAGAGTGGGGGACTCTTCCGTCAAGGAAACGGAGAGCTCATACTTGATGGTGCGGTTGTCAGAAGCCTTTTTCTAAGCCTCCCCTGGCCCCACCGTGTCAGAAAGACGTGTCCCTCCACCTGCCGGGGACTTGATGAAGGAGAGTCACTCTGGTAGAAGTACCCGAAGCTCGATGACTTCACTGCCGTCTCCCTTTCTCTGGCACGGGCCCGCCCCTGGAGGAGCCCTGTCTTCACCTGGCCGTGACGGCACCGCTCAGGGGAGCTGGAGACAGGACCCCAATGAGGGCAGGTGGATGGGAGCCTGTTCAAAATGACCTACACACCCAATCTGCCGTAGACATGGTCCACAGATCGTGGACGTGCCTGTGCCCCCGAAGACATCCGTGTGGCCCCGGGCATCCGGCAGCCATCTTCTCCATGTTCTCCTGACCTGTGCTCTCGCTCTTTTCTCCGGAGCACTCGCCTGATGATTCGTGGGGGCATGAAACCCCAGCTGGCAGGAGCCAAATGATCTTCCCAACACAAGGGAAAAGAAGAGGTGGGGTCCCGCATCCATCCAATGTTTCTGTGCCTAAGAATGAGTTTCTAAGAAATCTCATCCTCCTTTAGCTCCCTTAACACCCCCCCCACCCCGGCGCCCGCCAGCCCGGGCCATAGTATAGTTACTTTCCCAGATTTCCTCCCTCTCCTCAGCAGAACCGAAGAGATTGTAGGTGTTGCCACTTCTCTGAGTCTTTCTTTGCTTTCTTAGGAGGGCTGCCCCATGTCACGTAAAACTTGGAAGACATACATGCGTGAGCATCTCTCCTTGTGATTCTAACCCAGGGAAGAGCATTTAAAACTCGAAAGGAGGCAAACTAGGGTTCAGGCACCCAGAGTTGAGCTGGGTGGCCACTGGGAAGAGAGTTCCAGACCCCTTCCTGTTTGGGGGAGGGGGAAATCTCCCCCTCTGCCCCTCTTGAGTCCTCGTGGCTGGACTCATCCTAACATGGACTCAAGGCGGATAGAGGAAGCGGGAGCGGGAACACGTGTTCGTTTGTTGTTGTTGTTGTTGTTTTACCTTCTAGCCGTGAGAAGTGGCTGAGGCGGGCAGCTTTTCGACTGTGTAGACCAAGGGACAGTACATGTGTGAGACAGGGATCAGACCGAGAGACTTAGCTTTCGGGTGCGCCCTGAGGGAAGGAAGAATCTAAACAGAGTTTGGGCTTGGGGGGGGTCCCTGAAAGAAGTCACAGTGTCTGTCTCCCTAGGCTTCTCGGCCCCAATGAATTCCCTACTTTGGGGATCGGAGCGTCCTCCTAACTCCAGGTGCAGATGCAGGGAGTGCGCCTTTCACCCGAGAGAGAGATGGATGTCTCGCTTTCAGGGAGACACAAAGAAGAGCCCGAGGGTCCCTCTTGTGTTGGCCGCCTGCTTGAGGTCACCGTCACGCCAAATGATCACTGTGCCACGGAGGTGCATTTTGGCGTGGCCTATCCTGGGCTCCACAGCCACCTCCCTGAGAACGGGTATGGTCAGAACCGTAGGAAGCTCAAGGGCGCCGCCAGCCGGTTTCAAAAACGTATCTGTCAGCACCTGCTGGCTGCAACCGCGAGGTTTGCAAGTGCCCTCCGCATAATTCTCCCCCTCCCCCGCAACGACGTCATCACTTCCAATCCTGGCGAACAATGTATGGAACCTTTGCTGGGGTTTTCGTTTGTTTCTCTTTTGTGGGGTTTCTCTCTCTCTCTCTCTCTCTCTCTCTCTGTCTCTCTGTCTCTGTCTCTGTCTCTGTCTCTGTCTCTGTCTCTGTCTCTCTCTGTCTCTCTCTCTCTGTCACACGCGCTCTGATGTTCGGGGCCTAATGGGAGAAATGAAATCAAGCGAGGGGTTTTGCCCTCAGGTTGCCTTGGTCTCGGGTTGACTTGTGTGCGCTGAGAAAGACGGCCTTTACTGAAGGCCCTGCGCAGACTTTTTGACACCCCCGATCCATGGAATCCTGAAGCTGTGGAACCTAGAAATCTTTCGGTCTCCTTTTGATTTGGAAATCTTCTCCTTGACAGAAAGAAGCCCATTTAAAAGAGAAAAAGAAAAAGTGGAACTGCATGAGCAGATCGGTTTTTAGATCTCAGCCGGGCGGCTGCCCGGTTCTCTGGGGAGAACTGTCTTCATCTTGCAAATCTGTACACACAGCCCACAGTGGCCTGGGATGGAGGCCAGTGGACTGGATTGGGCAGAACCTGAGACCAGAGGAAAGAGAAAAAAAATAAGAAAAATGGTGGTGGTGGTTGGGGGGAGGGGGAAGAGGTCTGCTTTGAAAAATAGGAACTGCTGGCAGGGCTCCCTCACCCCCACCCCCCCACCCCAAAGTAGGACTGTGTATCCAGGCGTAGAAATGATACTGCGCCAAGAAGGCAAGCGCTGTTGAGACTGCTGTTCCTATGATGTTACAAACCGAAAGCGATGCTTTCTGGTCGAGGCTCTCCATGACAATCTGCTAAGCAAATCACACGTTGGCTGTTTTGGACGTTCTCTGCAGTTTTCATTGGGAGTGAGGAAGAGCCGTTTGTACATGTTTTGATACAATGTTTTGAATGCTGTGGGACCATGGTATGTTTCCGCCGTGGATGAACAAGGTTGCCTTTTCCAGCTTCCGCTTGCATGGTCATTTCCTGGTCCTGACGACCCCCCCGCCCCAAGTGAGGGAGGCCTGTGTGTCTTTGTGTCCATTTAGAAGGGTTGGTGCTTGATGCCAGCATGATATCCAAATCTTGATTTTGGACTTACCAAACTACTGTTGGGAGTTTGTTTCTTGTCTTAATCTCCCTTAACTCTTGCAGTCACCTGAGTGTCCACTCTTGATTTCGCGTCTCTCTCTGCCTCTGTCTCTGTCTCTCTCGCTCTTTCCTTTTGTTGATTTCTTCAAGGCAAGCCATCTTTTTCCTCCTCCTCCTCCTCCTCCTCCTCCTCCTCCTCCTCCTCCTCCTCCTCCTCCTCCTCCCCCCCCTCCTCCTCCTCCCCCACCACCCTCCTCTTCCTCTTGCTCCTTTCTCTGCCCCCCTCCCCCCTCCCTCCCTCCTCCCCCCGCCCTTTTAAAATGGAAGTCTAACAGACTGACAAGAGTATATTGGTTTTCAGGTGTATACCCTAGCGAGTGGCTATGTTTACACATGGCCCAGGGATCTCCGTGATAAGTCTCGTTACTGTCTGTCACCATTCGATGTCATGACAGTAGGATGGACTCTATTCCGCCTGCTGTACATGACATCCTGCGAGTGAGTTGTTTATTTCATAACTAGAAGTGGGCACCGCTTCCTCTCCCTCACCTATTGCACTCGTCTCCCTCTTCCCCCCTCCCTCCCTCCTCTGGCCACCCCCCATTTGTTCCTTTTAGGTGTCGAGGAACCTGTTTGCGGTTCCTTCTTTGTGTTCATGTGTGTGTATTGCTGTGTACGTTCTTCACAGACATGATAGTCTCGCGACCTGAGGTATCTTGTGTAGCGCAATACCCTCTGGGTCTCTCCATGTTTCCGCGGATGGCAAGACCTCATTCCCTGGTAGGGTTGAGTCATAAACGCGCGCGCGCCTGTGTGTGACTAGGTAGAGACGTATGCACACAGAGAGCGCTATCGGTATGTCCCTAACTATGGCTACATAGGGATAGGTGTGGATACACATACACGTGTATGTATGTGTCACCCTCACCCCCTCGGTGGGCACGTAGTGGAGTTGCTGGGTCACGTGGTAGTTGTTGGTGCAGTGCTTTCAGGGACTTCTGTGCTGTTTTCCGTAGTGTCATCTGTTGTCGGGGAGCCATTCTGTCAGGCGCCAGGTGATATCTCTGAGTCCTCCAGCATGACATGGTGGTGGTCTCTCTCAGCGTGAAAAATAGGTGTCCCGTCAGGAGCCACTTTCCTCTGCCGTTTGGAACTTGCTGTCGCGATTCCAGATCCTGGGCCTGGCCGTGTATGCTTGTGCAGAGAAATGCCAGCGCTTTCTATCATACCCTCCATTTAAAAAAAAAATGGTTCTGTATTTGATGGGCTGCGTTGGGTCTTTTTTTGCTGTGCGCGGGCTTTCTTTCCGTTGCGGTGAGTGGGGGCTCCCCTTCGTTGTGGTGCGCAGGCTCCTCATTGCCAGTGGCTTCTCTTGGTGCGGAGCACGGGCTCCAGGCACGGGGGCTTCAGGAGTTGCGGCACATGGGCTCAGTCGTTGTGCCTCACGGGCTTCGTTGCTCCGCGGCATGTGGGACCTTCCTGGAGCAGGGATCGAACCCGTGTCCCCTGCAGTGGCGGGCGGATTCTTAAGCAGTGCGCCAGCTAGGCAGCCCCAGTTGTTTCTTGTATTTCAGGGAAAGGTTTCCTTTGGCTTTTGGTTTTGTCCCCGCCCCCACCCCCCAAGAAAGGTACTGTTGGTTGCTTTGTTGACAGTGGAAAACTGTGTTGCGGTTGCTGTTGGAGTGGTGGGGGTCGTCGTCCTTGTTGCTTTGTTTCCTTTGTGGGCGTTGTTTTCTGTTGGTTTTTTCTGGCTTTGTTTCCTTGTGGATGAAAATGCCTGGTCTTGGTCTGCTCTGTTCAGGCCTCCTGCCCACTTTCCCCATCGGGTTGCTTGTTCTGGGGGGGCTGCGTTGCATGAGGCCTTGCCCTGTTTTGGACAGGAACCTCTTATGGGACATGCTTGAGGTTTTCAGATGCGTGTGTGTGTGTACGTGTACACGTGTGTGTGTCTGTACGTGTACACGTGTGCATACACGTACATGTGTGTGTGCCTTTACGTACTCCTTGAAGGGCCACAGCAGTCCCAGAGCTTGACTTTGACTTTTTGGTAGTTTGGCTTGGTTTGATTTTGGTGGGACGACAGGTCACTGTGAACCTTTACTGTAAATCTCTCTCTCACACGCACGCGCGCGCGCGCGCGCGCACACACACACACACACACACACACGCACGCACGCACGCACGCACGCACACTCACCACGTTGCATTGTGTAGATGTCCTGGAACGCGGTTTCTTTAGTGGATGGCTGTTGACTCGCTGCTCCCCGCCCCCCTGCCCCCGCCCGCCGGTGACTGTGGTCAGTCCATTTTGAAATCCACGTTCTGACCTCAAGGGCATGTTCCCCACCCACGCACCCATGTGTTCTCTTTGGACTTTGTCGCGGTCTGTGCGGAAATAGATGTTTGTTTCCATTTGTGTGGGGCCAGAGTGTATGTTTACTTTCGTTTCTAGCTTCCGGGCTCTGCGTATCAGCTTTCCAAAGCCCTTCCCCGTGCCAGAAGGGATGAGTTCCTGCGTCGTTCTCTGAGCGCTTGCCTGGTTTCGTTTCGCTGGTCCCCGCCTTCCCTCCCTCCCTCCCTCCCTCCCTCTCACCCTCCGGGGAGCTGGGGATCTCGCTTGTGGCACTGTGGGCGTCTCCGTGGAATTCCCCGCGCCCCCCCCCCCCCCATGGCCTGGAATCGCGTCCCCTTCCAGGCAGCCTCCCGGCGGCATCTTGCCAGCTACCCCCGCCCCCGTGTGCTGCCGGGGATCGGGACGCGCCGTGTCGTGTCGTGTCGTGTCGTGTCGGGCCGGGAGCTAGCTCCGAGGCGGACCCCTCGGGGCCGCGCGGGACGCCCGCCCCGCTCCGGGAGGAGCTCGGGCGTTTGGGCGGCCCGGCGCTCCGGCGTCCTCGGTGGCCGGCCGGCGACCGGGATCCGGCCCGGGGACGTTCGAGCCGGTTGTCGGGCGCCACCTGGCGGCCGCTTTTATATTGTCCCTTCCCTCCGGAGCTCCGGCGACCTTGTCGAGGGCTGTGACTCAGCCGCCGGGCCCGAAGCAGAGTTCCGGGAGGCGGGCGACGCTGGTGCTGGCAGCCCCGGTGGCGCCGAGGCGTAGGCGCCTCCTGCTGTCGCCTGAGATTGGGCCTGCAGATCTATGGGGCTGTGACTGCCGCCGCGCTCCCGAGCCGGGGCTGAGGGGCCGCCTGGCCGGGTCGACCAGCATGCGCCCGTGCCCCTCCGGCCGCGGGAACCCATGTCGGGTCGTGCCGCCGCGGTGGGAGAGGAGAGGGTCTGCCGCGCCCGGAGCGCCTGGGACTTGGTGGCCCGGCCTTCTCCTGGGCCGCCCTTGGGAGCGTTCGTTCCCCGACCCCCCCCCACCTCCCTTTCCCGGTGCCCCCCGCGTCCCGCTCCGGAGGTGGGGACCGGCTCGGGCCGAGCGTTGAGGCCGGTGGAGGCCGCCACGGGCTCGGTGGTGGACGCGCGTGCGTCCCGGTCGTCAGATGCTTTCGGGCCGATGGTTTTCCGAGCCGGACTCCAGAGGTGAGGACCGGCCTGGGCCGCCAGCGGTGACCCGGAGAGGCTGGCCCGGGCCTGGGTGCGTTGCCCCGTGGGCTCCGGGCGTCTCCCTGGAGAAATGGGTTCAAGTCCCGATGGGTCCGGAGACGTGGACGGACCGGCCCCTGCTCGCGCAGGTGGCCGGCGAGGGTGCACCCGGCCTGTCAGCGTGCCCGCGTGGGTCCCGGTCGTCGGACGCGACTTTGTCTCCCCCCTCCGCTCTCCACCCCGAGTCCGGGCCGGGAGGTGGGGACTGGCACGAGCCATACTGGGTGGCCCGGGGAGGGGCTCCCGGGCCCGGGCGTGGTCCCTCATGGGGCCCGCTCATCGGAGGCGGCTCGGAGGGGTGCTGTGTTTCTTTCTTGGAACCAAGTCCTGGCCCGGAGACTCGGATGGACCGGTGCCTGCCCGCGTGGGGGGACCGGGGAGGGCGTCCCCAGCCCGCTCCCTCTCCCCCGTGTCCCCGGCCCACTCTGCCACCCCTCCATCCCCGGGTCGACCAGGTGGCCCCGGGCGCTCCGGGGCAAGTGTGGATGGGGAAGTGTTGGGGGCAGGTGGCCGGACCGAGGTTCCGGGGGCCCCCGTGAACCTCGTGGGTGGGCCCCGCTGTCGGGCGCGATGATTTCTTCCGCCGGAAATGGGGCCTTTTTGCCACCAGATAGGTGCTGACACGGTGTTCTTCTGCGTCTGTCGCCGATAGACGCTGGGGCTCCGGACGCGGGCAGGACTCCGGGCTGGGGGCGGCTGTCTGACGCCCGGCTCGGTCCTTGCCGCTTGAGCTGCCCGCTTGGGCCTGCGCGCCGGCTCTTGCGCGCGCGTCCGGCTGCCCCGACCCGCGGTGCCGCCCTCCGGCCTCTGGCTGAGCCCGAGGGCGGCGGGGCCAGGTGGCGTCGGGTGCTCGACCCTGTGCGCTGCCCCCGCTGCAGGCACCCGGTGGTGAGTGGCCGGCACGACCCCACCCCACAGGCTCTGTGCCCCGTGTCAGGCGTTCTCGTTCTGGGGTGGCTGGCTGCTCTTTGCCCGAGATGAAGGGGCGCCGGCGAGGCGGAAGCGGGCCTCCGTGTGATGGGTCTTCGCCGTGCCTCCCCTGCGGGCCTCCCCCGCCGTGGCTTTAGGCTGGGTGGGTCAACCGATTGATGTGGTGGTGCCACGCTCCGCTGGGCTGGGCCTAAGCCGTGCCAGACGAGGGACGGACGTTCCTGGGGGACGGGACCGCTCTTCTCGTTCTGTCCGCGGGCTCCTCGCCTCTCTTCCGCCCCGCCTGCCGGGGTGTGCGGAAGGCAGGGGTGCGGCCTCCGGCCCCGAACCCGCGGTCTCCCGCCCCCGCCTCCCAGCGTGGGCGGGGACCGGGGTCCTCGGACGCAGCAGACGCTCTCGCTGTGCCTCTTTGGCGTACGCCTCGCGAGCGGCCCTCCCCGCGGCGGGGAGGGCCGCCCCGCCGCCACGCTGCGCGCCCCCCGTCGGTGTGCGAGCGTGCCGCGCCTGGCCCTCCGTGGTGCTCCTGGAGCGCTCCAGGTCGTCCCTCAGGTGCCCGAGGCCGAGCGGTGGTGTTGTTCCCCTTTCCCAGCGTGTCCCTCGGGTCTCCGCCACCGTGGCGGGTGCCGTGAGCGGCTTTCTCTTGGGGGGGTCGAGACGGTAAGGGAGGTGCGCCCGCCTGTTCCCCCCGGCGGTGGGGCCAGGGGCCGCCTCGTTGTGCTGGTCCTCAGCGGCGTGCCGTGGGGGCCTGAGCTTGGCCGAGCGCACGCCCCGTGTGGTCCCCACTACGTGGGGGGCTGCGCGCGGGCGTGGGAGCGATCGTGGGGGCCGGGGCCTGTGAGAGAGGGGGCTGTGTCACGCATCTTGGGCGTGCTCCCCCTCGAGGGCCCGAGGGGCGAGCCCGAGGGCAGCAAGCCTTACCGAGGTCGTGCCCCGGCCCTGGCCGCGAACGCTCCCGTGGGCCGTGTGCTTACCCATATCGCAGACCCCCTCCCCTCCAGGCGACTGGAGGAGGTGTAGGCGGCTCACGGAAGCGCCTCTGCGGGCCCGAAGGAGAGGCGCTGAGTGGGGGATGACGCGCCCTCGGTGAGAAAGCCTTCTCTAGCGATCCGAGAGGGAGCCTTGGGGTACCGAACCCCCCAGCTGCCGCCCCTCCCAAGTGTGCAGTGGCCACCGTGGCGACTGCCAGAGCACGTGGGTAGACCCCCTCGCCTCCGCGGGAGGGGTGCGCCGGTCCCGCGGTGGGGCCGAGCGCCGCTCTTTGCCTACCGTGGCCCGCGCCTCCCCCCTCCGAGTCGGGGGAGGGTCCCGCCGGGCCGAGCCGAGCCGGTGTCCGAGGCGCGGGGTGGCGTGTGTGCGTGCGGGGTCGCCTCCGTTGGCGAGCCCGGAGGGGGGGACCCCCCCGGTCCCGGCTCCCCAGTCCCGCAGCCACGGGGAGCCCTGCCGCGCCTGCCCTTGCCTCGAGCCGCAGCCGGCGGCGGTGTGTGGCCCTAGGTCGGGCCGCCTGGCTCGGGAGCGTTTCCCCAGGACGTGTGAGCCCTTGGGGTCGGCTGAGGTGGTGATGGATGTGTGGAGGCGACGCAGATGGATGCGCGAAGGGGTGGACGGGTTCCTCCGCTGCACGCGGGGGGAACCGTCGCATGCTAGGCCCCGGCGGCGGGGCCGGGTCGTGGGGAGGCCCTCGAGGGTGGCGGGCGCCGGCCGGCGTCCCAGGCGTTGGCGGGACCGCCCCCTGGTGTGGGGCGGTGGGGCCCCGCGCTGGTTTTCCTGGTGGCCCGGCTGTGCCCCGGCCCTTTGTCTCCCCCTGGGTGGCGCCCCTGGCCCTGCTCCGTGGCCCTGGCCGTGCGTGTGAGCCGCCCCCTCCCCGTCGCCGCCGGTCTGCCCTCGCCCCTGCCCCCCACCCCTTCCCCCGCCCGGGATCGAGCCTGGCCCTGCCCCGTGAGGGTGCCGCCCCCGGCCGCCACGGCCGGCGGCGTCCCCTGGTGGAGTGCTTGTCGGTTCCCGACGGGGAAGAAGAGGTGGGCGGTGTGGGGGCGCGCCGGTG
>NC_080200.1:32796621-32816621 GCF_030028045.1 Hippopotamus amphibius kiboko | reverse complement strand
CGCCCGGGACCCGGGCCGCCGAGCGACCTGCAGGCTCCGTGGCCGCGGGCAGCCGAGCGACCCTCGGGCCGCCGGTCGACTTGCAGGCAGGTCGACCAGCCGGCCGCGGGCCGCCGAGCGCCCCTCGGGCCGCGGGCGCCCGGGACCCGGGCCGCCGAGCGGCCTGCAGGCTCTGTGGCCGCGGGCCGCCGAGCGCCCCTCGGGCTGCGGGCGCCCGGGACGCGGGCCGCCGAGCGACCTGCAGGCTCCGTGGCCGCGGGCCGCCGAGCGACCCTCGCGCCGCGGGCTCCCCGAGAGCCGGGCCGCCGAGCGCCCCTCGGGCTGCGGGCGCCCGGGACCCGGGCCGCCGAGCGGCCTGCAGGCTCCGTGGCCGCGGGCCGCCGAGCGACCCTCGGGCCGCGGGCGCCCAAGACCCGGGCCGCCGGCCGCCGAGCGACCCTCGGGCCGCGCGCGCCCGAGACCCGGGCCGCCGGCCGCCGAGCGACCCTCGGGCCGCGCGCGCCCGAGACCATGCCCGCCGGCCGCCGAGCGACCCTCGGGCCGCGCGCGCCCGAGACCATGCCCGCCGGCCGCCGAGCGACCCTCGGGCCGCGCGCGCCCGGGACCCGGGCCGCCGGCCGCCGAGCGACCCTCGGGCCGCGCGCGCCCGAGACCATGCCCGCCGGCCGCCGAGCGACCCTCGGGCCGCGCGCAGCCCGAGACCATGCCCGCCGGCCGCCGAGCGACCCTCGGGCCGCGCGCGCCCGGGACCCGGCCCGCCGGCCGCCGAGCGACCCTCGGGCCGCGGGCGCCCAGAGACCCGGCCCGCCGGCCGCCGAGCGACAGCACGCGCGGACTCGGGCTGCGCAGCCCCGGGCTGCCGGTGGACCCGCGGCCGCCGCTTGACCCGTGTATGCTTGCTGTTCATCTCCTGGAGATTCCTGCACCAAGCTGATTGAATGAGGAACATGGAAGCACTGTATATAGGCTTTGCATTTTTCTCTTCGTTTCCTGTACTTTGCCTTCGTTTCCTTTGCGTGTGCTCTATTTTATTGTACATGTTATATTGCTTGTTATTTTTTTATTCATTTAAGGTAGGACCGCTTTTATGCGTTTCTACACCTCCCCGCCCCCCCCCCCCCCGCCCCGCGTCTCCCTCCTCTGGTGCCCGCCCCAAATGAGGTCGCATCATCTTTCATAGTGTACATCCTGGGCCAGCATAAGCTTTCCAAGAATAAAATGCCCCCCCGCCTTTCCTTCCCAAGGACACCACGAACAGCTCCTGTCCTGTGCAGTGCTTTTTCACCCACCGCCAGCAGAGGGCCCTCTCTGACAGACCCAGGAACTCCCCTGCTCCGAGTCATCCAGGAGAGGCTGTTCCGTTCTGTGTGAAACGGGTGGGGTGGGCTGATGAGACATCATTGCTTAGAAGGCCATCGGGTTCACCGGTTCGGTGGCAAGAGAGAACATCCTCATCCTCCTTGAGGTTGACTCGGAAGGTCTTCGGGCCCGCAGGACACCGCCCCCAAATGGGCCTCCGTGGCATAGGGAGATTTTGCCATGCGAGGTGACAACAGGAGGGGAACACGGACCCTCCTTTCCTTCTCCCGTCTGAAAGCAGGAAGAAAATCTCTCACGGGAACAGGGTGGTGGAGGGGGCGGCCGGGAGGTGTAGAGATGAGGACTGACTGCTTTCCTGTCTTAAGAAATCACGAATCATCCAAGTGGGACCGCTCATAACACACAGAGGACAGAAGTGTGGACGAGATGAGGAGAATGTGTAAGGGAACGTCTTCCACAAGAACTCTTTTCCATAGGCCGACTTCAAGACTTTCCAACATCTCTAGGTTTAGGGGTGGACTGAGTGCCATGAAAGAATGGACATTCAGCAGCCTGTCTACATCATCTCCAAAGAAGGGAAAATGCTGAAACGTCCCTAGCTCCACAAGCCTAAGGGTCTCCCTGCTCCGGAGAGTTGGAGCATATGCGTGCTTCCATGCCTACACAGATCTTGCGCTTTAGGGAAACCACAAACTAGGCAGGAGCCTGGACTTCTACAAGGCAGTCCATGTTCACACGGGTCACTGTGGTTGGCTTCCTTACTTTCATTGGATTGGATTGGGGTGGGGTGGGGTGGGGTGGGGTGGGGGGCGGGGGGGGGCGGTGACAAATGTCCAAGGATGAGGCATCCTAAAGAAGGAACGTGTGTGGTCCAAGCTACCCGAGGTCGCCATCCTCATTGTAGGAAGAGGACCTCTTTGGGGAGTGTGGGGAGGGGGGAGGCAAGGTAGAAGGTATGCAGATAAGGTTTGGGGGAGGGAAAAAAAGACATTTCGGTCCTAAAGCTAGTCATTTCGAAATGGGAAACAAAGGACACAAGGGAAAAGCTAAAACTGGGCACAGGCGATTGGAAAAGGTTTCTGAGGAGAAGAATCTTCGGAAAGGAATGGGAACCGTGGTCAGGACTGCTTAAGATGAGGATGGATTCAAGGACACACATGAGTGTTCGTATCAACAGGAAACCAGTGCAAAACTAGAATTCAGTTTTCTGTCTCTCGGTGAAAAAGGCCAACTTTGGGCTCGGGCTTGGGTGTTTCTTCTATTGCTCTGCTCTCTCCGTCATGAGAGAGAAAGCTTTCCTTCCTTTTTCCGGAAGGAAGGAAGGAAGGAAGGAAGGAAGGAAGGAAGGAAGGAAGGCAGGCAGGCAGGCAGGCTTATGTCTTCTAAAAATCATCACTTCTTTTCTAGGTTACCTTTATCAGGTCTTGGGGGACTCACGTGGACTTAGTCCTCTTGATATTCAAAGAGCCAGGGTTGGCTCACAAGGAAAGAGGCTTCTCTCTTTGCCTAGCAAGTCTTTCCCTGGGATGTGGGTGACGTGGCTAAGGAGGCACTGTTCCCCAGTGACCTATCTAACTGTTTTACACTCGTTGGGGTATTTTGGACACATTTGCCCCCAAACCGAATGACACATGAAGTCTTTTGCACTTAGAATGCATGTTGAGAGAGGATCCAAGAGGAGAGGGCCTAGCTCAAGAATGTGTTCTCTCTCCTTCGAAAGCAGAGCCATGAAACGGAGTAGGCTTCCTGGAGAGGTTTCCTGACATGGGAAGCGTTGTCGAAGAGGAAGGAACGTGAAGCCTTCTTTGGCTTGTGTCTATACACGGGTGTGTTCCAGCTGCTCTGGAAATGATGGGATCCTTCTTCTCTGCCCTGGCATACAGGGTTTTCGGTCGTCCAAATGGAGGCTCACACGACAGGGACTGAGCCCAGTATCAAGGAGATATTCCACCCGAGTTTCATGCCGAGGCGGCAACCAACAGCCTCTTGAAAGATGATGGGGGGTGGGGGGGGGCCACACGTGGATCAATTCCATTCTGTCCATTCAACAGAGGGTCGGGGCTACAGCAGACCCCAGAGAGGGACAGCAGACCCCAGAGAGGGGCAGCAGCCCGGCCGGCCACTGGGTCTCCATGTCTCAGGCTTCCTGGGGAACCTCACCCCCCCCCCCAGGTCCCCGCCGCCCCCCGCATTCCGCCACCCACCTTGGTGCATTTCGAATGGCTCCAATTGTAAATAGATGCTGGTGGGAAGATTTCTACAGGTTACCTGCAATGGCTGACCTGTCATGCTTGTCACCCTGGGGGAAAACAATTCTCTTTGTCCCCAGAGGCGTCAGACCTCCTCTCTCAGGAACCCCTGAGCCCCGGCCACTGGACTTCACTCCACTGGCACGTAGTAAGGGTCATCCAAACGTTCCTGTGACGGTGAGTATGGTTTCCATGTGGGTTGAAGCCTTCCCTTGCTGCAAGCCTTCTGTCCTCACCATGGCATAGAGACGGTTAAAAAAAAATTGTGTTTGCCACTTTGGGTATACCTTCCACAGCCTGCAGTGATCAAGGCACCCACTTCGCTGGGCAAGTCCTATGAGCCTTCACAAAAGCTCTTGCAAACTTCTTGGGACCATCACTTTTCCAGTCACGCTCAATCATCAGGCAAGATTGACAGGGCCGATGGGAAAACTGGACTCCGAGAAGAACGAGTGACCTACGTGGGGCTGAATGAACTGAGGACTAGGATGATAGTGTGTGTATGACTACTTGTCTACAATAGGACTGATTGGGGAAGCCGCTGGGGGCGGGGGGGGGGGGGCAGGGTGCGGATACCTTAGGAGCTTGGGATGAACATATACACATTCCTATACGTAAAGTGGATAATCAACAAGCTCTTACGACTTGGCACAGGAAACTATACTCAATACTTTGTAATAACCTGTAAGAGAAAAAAAATCTGAAACAGAATCTATATCTATCTATCTATCTATCTACCTATCTTTCTATCTAAATCACTGTGCTGTACACCTGAAACTGCACGACATTATAAATGCTTCCATTATTTCAAACAGAAAAGAATCTCCTAACCTGAGTGAGAGAGAGAGAGAGAGAACAGGACGGATTGTGAAATCTTTTCTTTTCCAGCTACAAGGGAAAATGAAAACAAACAAAACCCAATTTATTTTAAAAGTTGGACATCCATTTGGTGACTTGTACCCTTGTCAGCAAAATGGAATCACTTCTCTTTTTCTCCCTACCTGCTCCGTCCAGAATTCAGAAACTCTCCGTGAGGCTCCTTATTTCTTTGGCAAGAGAGTCACTTGCACGCGTTCCTTAGAGGCCCACGTTACGTTTCCATAAAACGGGAATACACACTTGTGGATATGAGATTCTGGTGCTATTCATTTTCCTTAGGGTGTTGCTTTTCACCTGAAAACCGGACTGGATCCTGAAGTCTTTCAAGTTGCCCCCAATATCTGGCTACAACTCTCTCCATGAATGTTTCCCACTTTCGCCCACCCTTTTGACTTGGCATCACTGACAACGAAAACGGCCCTTTGCCTGAAGCCCTACAGACCGAAGCTGCAGGACTTGGTGAAAACTTTAGAGACATGGCCACCACAGCTCCTGTGGAAACCATCCTGGTGCCTGTTTCTGTGAGAGCCACTCTGAAAGTCGAACCAAACACCCGACATCATCACAGCCATTTCAAACTGCTAAAGTTGCTTCCACCCTAACATCTACAAATCTTCTTCACTGACACCGCCCCCCACACGCTCCCCCCCCCCCCCCACTGGTTTATAATCGGCTCCAGTGATGGACCTTTGTCTTCCTTTGGTTTCCATACAAGTGCCTCTTAGGAAATAACCTGATTGCTTGCACCACAGGCCTAGTTTTTGGGAGCCCATCAACATCACTGCCTCCTGAGAGGAGATATGATAACTGTTTCACAGAACCGACCTGTTCTCAGAACTCAGAAACAGTTTCCATGAAATGGAGGCCTCTACTAACCTATTTTCTCCCTTTCCCTCCCTCCCCGCCTCCCTCCCTCCCTCCATCTCCCTCTCCCTCACACACACACACACACACACACACACACACACACACACACACACACACAGTCACCAGGTCAGCTTTCAATATGTTCAGAGTAGGCCGCCCCAAAATGTGTCTCCTTGAATTCAAGTCGCTTAAGAACTGGACAGCACAAGACCGGACATTCTGGCCCTCCTTTCTGTCCTCCCACAGCAGAGCACGATCTCAAGTTAAGACGTTTGCTTCCACGCATGTCCGTGATTCTCAAATGGTTTAGTGGGGTTTCCTGGGTTAGGAAAAAGAGGGGACTCCTATTTGCCTGAGACAAGGAGAAGTTCTCACACAACCTTCACCCATCCCTCCCTCCCTCCCTCCCTCCCTCCCTCCCTCCCTCCCTCCCTCCCTCCCTGCAGTTTGGAGGGGGCAGCCTAAGGGTGGGGAAATTGGGGAAGGAAAAAAAAAAGCCGTTCGATAAAGGGGAGCTCGAGGCAAAGTCAAAGGCTCCCGATCTGACCGGAGAGCATTCTGCATTTGAATGAAGCGATTGAACAAGGCCCTGCGGAATGAAGCGTCCGGACTTCCCCTCCCCCTCTCCCGGCAACTATCAGCCCTGGCGACTTGGGAAGGAGCGAGCGGTGGAGAAGCGGGCGGGGGCGGGGGCGGGGGCGGGGGCGGGACCAACAGACAATAGCCGCTGCCTGCCTGCCTGCCTGCCGGGCTGAGGCCTGAGGGCTGCGGGCCACGCTGGTTTCTGCAACTCAATCCCTTCCAGGAAGCACCTGTGATGACTGCTTGGCAGGGAATGGTCAAAGCTGAACTCTCTTGGCCTATTTCTGAAAAAGGCCTGAGTCTCAGCTACGACAGATTTTCTGGATTTCTTGGCCCATGCGCAGACCCGCACCCTCCCATCCTGTCAGATCCTTTGTACCCACACCTCCCCTGGGAGAGTTCGTTGGCCTCGTCTGGAACATGAACAAGCAAAACCAAACATAGTGTGACATGATGTATTGGTCTTTATTGAAAAGAAACGTGCTCCTCTCGCACACCTGAGGGCAGGAAGCAAAGGCACGTTCTCAGCAGGACGGGGGACAGGGAACCCGAACCCAGGCCGGTCAGCAGTGGCCCCCTGCCCCCCACCGCCCCGCCCTCCCCATCCCCGTCTCTCCCAGGCCCACGTGGGGCCTCCCTTCCCTGCCTCTCTCTGTGCCCCTCGTCTCCAGCTCCCCCAGCCCAGCTTCCGCACCCCCCCCCCCCCCCGGCCCCGGGAAGGGGAGGCATGTCTGTCCCAGCTCCAGTTCTGATATTTCACTTGTGAAACTTCCCTAGGCCCAGGTGCCAGCTTGCCGTCCTGCTGCTTCATGTCCGTCTCTATCAGCCATGCCCAAAGGGCACGGGAAATTATGGACAGCAAATAGCACACCTAGACGGTGTGTGCGTGGGGGGGGGGGGTGTCCCTTCTCCAGGAAGCAGTGAGGGAACAAAAGGAGGCCTGGGGGAAGGAGTCCTGGGTGCCTATCATCGCGCCCCCGCCCCCCCACCGCCCCGCAGAGCACCATTCATTTCCATCTCCGCATCTGAAGGACACATAGTCCTGGTTGAAGCAACTTGATGAGGATTCCCCTCCTAACGACGTGACAGAACCTATGAAGAACTGCACTCCTTGAATCCATAAATGCTAACGGGATCCAAGGAGTTTTCCATCAATGGCAGAAAAAGAAATGGTCCTGAACATAATAACTGCCAAGTATTCCTCTAGACGGAGGCATCATTCACTTTTTCTTAACTTTTTTTCTTTTCATGTTTTACAATAAACTGTATATATTTAGAGTGTACAATTTGGTACCCCAATCTTCCAATTCATTCCCCCCCAACCCTCCCCGCTTTCCCCACTTGGTGTCCATATGTTTGTGCTCTACATCTGTGTCTCTCTTTCTGCCTTGCACACCAGTTGATGTGTACCATTTTTCTGCAGTCCACATATATGTGTGAATATACAATATTTGTTTTTCTCTTTCTGACTCACTCTCATTCACTTGTTAACAACAGTAACGATGACGACGACAAGGACAAGGATAAGGACCGGAAAAACAACAACAGAGAGAGCACTGGGCGAGTTTTCCACTTCTTAAAGGAAGGAGGCCGTGTTCCCAGGCAGGTTGGCTCAGCTGCACAGTTCCCTCCGGTGACTATTCCTGGGGGCACCGTCGAGGTGATGCACGAAACACACAGGAGGAGGCCTTCTTGAATGTCCTGCCCAGGAAATGGGGACATGATTCCAGCAGTGGCGATGGCTGCCCTTCTCTTTAGGGTGACACACGGGCCTGATGGCACCGGGCAAACCCTCCCCTCCCTCCCTCCCTCCCTCCCTCCCTCCCTCCCTCCCTCCCACCTACCTTCCTTCCTTCCTTCCTTCCTTCCTTCCTTCCTTCCTTCCTTCCTTCCTTCTTGAGGCTCTTGGCCTCCCCACTGAAAGGAAGAGCCCAGGGCCCAGCAGCAAAGACCTTCTGCTGATCCTTGCCAGGGGGCTCTCATTTTACACACTTGAATAGGATCAGTAGACACCGTCATCTCATGAGAAGCAGAAAATATCATCTAAAAGCCTACTTTCCTGGTGTCTCAGCGTCCAGGGCTCCTCCTTCTCAGGGATCTTGTGCTCTGTAGGGATAATTCACATGCTGGGGGAGTAGGTTCCCAATAGCATCTTATGAAATGGATTACAGGATGTCTTCCTTTGAAAAAGATAAAGATTATTTGGGAAAGTTATTCATATGAAGCACATGGATGATATCCTCTCTGATCTATATATTAGAGTTGACCGTTGAACAACCAACATGGGGGATTAGGGGGGCCGACCCCACACACACCATTGAGAACCCATGCATAACTTCACAGTCCAAGCTCTGTATCGGGGCTTCCACCTCTGGGTACTCAGCAACCAGAGATCCTGCAGTGCCATAGTGCACAGCTATGGAAAACATCCCCTTATGAGTCACACACACACACACACACACACACACACACACACACACGCGCGCGCGCACGTGCTCGAGCGCAGACATCTCAACTTTGTTACCCAAACGTTAGTGGTGTTCGAATAATCTTAGAAGTGATGACTGCTGTCTGATGAAATCAATGGATCCATCAATCAATCTATGACACTACACTTTGTATTTCCTAGTCTCAAAATTATTTGGAATTTGGCTCCTTAGAAGTTTAGCTTGGTCCTTCAAGGACAGTGTCAGTTGGAGAGAAAATAACATTTCTTCAAATCATGGAAGTGAAATAGTCCTGGACGCTTATGTGAAACATTAACATAATTTTTCTTCTTTATTTTATAAGATAACTGGAATTAGGAAGAAAATCTCCTCGTGAAAAACCAGGTGCTACCTTTCCTTGACTGATGATCGAAGAGGAGAAAGCATTTTCTGGGCCCATGCAACTTGAGAGAAGTTCTAACTTTTCTGGAAAAGAAAGATTCCCACCCTCCCCTTGCTCGGCCATGCTAGAAACCTTCCCCTGCCCCAAACTCTGACGTGTCCCCTTGTTTGGCCTCACTGTGTGTCGTCCGTGGGCACGGGAACACACTTGCGTTCCGTAACAGGAGAGCCTATGGAGAAAAGATCTCTGCCCACTTTCATGGGATCTGCATTGCTGGCTAGGTAAACCTAAGACATCAAAAGAAGTGCCTTGGAACACATGCTCCTTCCACACTGGTCACCTCATAGGATTCCTAAATGACTCTGGTTCAGCACTCACTCGACTTGGCTGTGTTTCTGTGCTTCCTGACCTAAAGGATCTATCTGGATATGCCACCCGATAGAAGCTGAAATAAATTCACTTTGGACGTGTGTGAATGCCGTTCATACAGAGAGTGGGGACTGCAGGGAGCTCTTGTGGATAAAGAAAAATGGGGGAACACATGTAGGCGACAGCACATAAAGTATAGAAAGATACACGAAGGTTTCCTTCGTTCGCGGGTTGGGAAGGGGGAACGACAGAACATTCCCTGCTTCTACTCTACGCACGCACGCAGGCAGGCAGGCAGGCAGGCAGGCAGGCAGGCAGGCAGGCACCGGAGTGGGGTGGGGTGGGGGGAGCTGGCTCCTTACCCCACCCACCAGGGACGCGTGCGCGTTTAAAGAGACCAGGAGGAACGTGGTGGCGGTGGCGATGAGGAAGGAGGACCACGTTCAAGGTGTGGATTTGCGGTGAGGGCTACGTGAGGTGACTAAGAACTCGGTGCAGTGAGCGGCCCATACAAGGACAGAAGCGATGGTCCCCTAATGCTTGCAGGGCCTGGCCAGGAGCATGAACGGGCGCCCGTGTCCCCAGGTTGGCATCATGACACTAGTTCATCCCTGTGAAACAGGATGTGTTTTCTGTGTTCTCCTGTCTTGACAAACACACGTCTTTACCTGTGTCTCCGTACAACGACGGTCTCTGCGTGACAGTCGGCAGAACATCCCCAGGGACAATTATCACAGAGACCTGAGGTTCTGCTTGGCTGGCAATGCTTGTGTGAATACTGCAGTGAGATACAGACAGACAGACAGACAGACAGACAGACAGACACACACACACACACACACACACACACACACACACACACACACACCCCTACGTATAATTATGTGTATTTAATACGATATCTGTATTGATTTTCTGTCTCAGATGACGAATGATGCTGTCAGCCTCATGATTTTCACACAGGGTTTCTGTGTGTGTCCTACTGTCGGGACAACATAGCCGGTCTGTGTCATGGAAGCAGAGACACCGTGGGAGTCACAGGAATGAAGACCTCGTTCTAGGAACTGGACCTTCCAGAGGCCTGGGAGCAGCTGGGCAGGGCAGGGCTGGGCTGGGCTGCGGAGGAGGGGAGGGGAGGGAAGGCTGTGGCTCTCAGTCCTCTGAGTGCCCGGTGGCAGTGGCGGAGGTGGCAGTGCCGATGGAGCTGTCAGCGCCCACAGGGAAAGGTAGCCACCGATGTGCGGGGCCACAGGGGAGACATGGAGAGACTCGGGGGAAGGCACAGCTGTCCCTCGGTGGATCTGCGGCCAGGCAGCCAGGAGTGGCCTGGGCCACTGTCGTCCAGGGGGCACCAGCTGGGAACACTAGCCAGACGCAGGGCGGCGGGGGTGGGTGGGTGTGTGTGTGTGTGTGTGTGTATGTGTGGATGGACAGCCTTCCACCCTGCACCTCTGTGCCCACCTGTCACCGTGTGGGATGGCGACAGCCTGCAGAGAGCCTTGGCTGTGGCTTCACTTCCAATGCCTACATCCCATCCAGCGTTCTCTTCGCACCAGCCCTACCCTGGGGTCGCACGGGGAGGGGGAGACTCAGAAAGGCGGTTCCCAGGCTGCCCCCGCATGGAAGTCACATGAGCCTCCGGACATGGCCGTGCCACGTCAAACACGCGTCTGGAGGTAGGTCAGACTTTACATTGTGTTACGGTTTGTTTTCTTGGGAGAAGTTGTGTCTCTTAGGCCAGGAGCAACTGGAATTGTCGGTCAAAGTCCTCAGGCAGCCCTTTGACTTGGAGGCCGAGCACAAGTTTGACACGGTATGTTTCCGGTGACATGGAATTGCAGATGGCCCACGAAGCATGCTCTCGGCAATACTGCCAAGCCTGTGGTCTCACAGGGGACGGTCTCCTCGACCGAGATGTCACCATCTCGGGAGTCCGCACCTGGAGCGACACGGTGACCTCAGGACGGGCGCCCTGTCTGTGCGCCCCATCCGGATGCGCGTGGACGGGAATGGAGCAGCTCTGGGAACGGTGGACGATGCCAGCTCTTGTTCTTCTGCTCTGCTGCCTGCCGTGCACGGCTGTGGAGAGGGACGCGCCGCTGTGGAGAGGGATGAGCCGAGTCCAGTGTCTCTGAACCCACCCCAGGCAAAGAGGAGCAGGACAGTGGGTGTGGGCCCTCCCTCGTGTGTGGCCAGGATCCTGTGCGGGGGGGAGAGTCCCTGGCCCTCCCGCTGAGAGGAAGGTGCGAGAGGTGGATCGGCGGCGGCGTCTTTCCTCGGGGCCCCAGAGCTTCTGCGGCTCCGATCTCCCCTCTTCACAGTTCTAGTTGGCGCCCGCCCCAGCACAAACCTACCTGAGAGCTTCCCTGGTATCCGGAAGCGATGGCTTTGTGTTTTGAGGACGCAAGGGGAGAAAGAGCTGAGCAAAGCTTTTCCCTGGAACCTGAGTGTCTATGGGTGTGTCTGGCCCATCACCAGCGAGCGTGCTGAGTGCCACTTCCTGAGGGCAGGTGCTCTTTAAGGAAAGTATGGCTTCGTATCTTTGTGACACGCAGGCCCTTCTAGAATGTGGAGCGAGTTTCTCAAGAATCCCAGCAGAATCCCAGGTGCTGTGGAGGCTAGGGCCTCAAAGGTCCGGCTCCATCCCCTCTCTCCATCCTGGCCTGGCCTGGCCTGGCTGGGCCCCTAAGGACCCTGCTGGCCTCTAGAGTGGCCCCTGCTTCTCGGTTGGTTTCCACGCTGCTGCTCACAGAGCCATCTTCTCCAAAGGCAGCCGACCGCCGTATTCCTTCCGTGGAGGCCTGGCACGGCTCTCCTCGGCTTGGATGATAGCATGAGAGGACTGACAAGCTGGGTCCTTCCTCCAGGGCTGACCTTTTACAAACTCCGCCTTGAAGAGGGGTAAAGTCAGCATGTCATTCTCACGTGTAAGATGGGACCCGAGGGGCCCGTTCCTAGCTCTACCACTTGGGAGAGTGGGGGACTCTTCCGTCAAGGAAACGGAGAGCTCATACTTGATGGTGCGGTTGTCAGAAGCCTTTTTCTAAGCCTCCCCTGGCCCCACCGTGTCAGAAAGACGTGTCCCTCCACCTGCCGGGGACTTGATGAAGGAGAGTCACTCTGGTAGAAGTACCCGAAGCTCGAGGACTTCACTGCCGTCTCCCTTTCTCTGGCACGGGCCCGCCCCTGGAGGAGCCCTGTCTTCACCTGGCCGTGACGGCACCGCTCAGGGGAGCTGGAGACAGGACCCCAATGAGGGCAGGTGGATGGGAGCCTGTTCAAAATGACCTACACACCCAATCTGCCGTAGACATGGTCCACAGATCGTGGACGTGCCTGTGCCCCCGAAGACATCCGTGTGGCCCCGGGCATCCGGCAGCCATCTTCTCCATGTTCTCCTGACCTGTGCTCTCGCTCTTTTCTCCGGAGCACTCGCCTGATGATTCGTGGGGGCATGAAACCCCAGCTGGCAGGAGCCAAATGATCTTCCCAACACAAGGGAAAAGAAGAGGTGGGGTCCCGCATCCATCCAATGTTTCTGTGCCTAAGAATGAGTTTCTAAGAAATCTCATCCTCCTTTAGCTCCCTTAACACCCCCCCCACCCCGGCGCCCGCCAGCCCGGGCCATAGTATAGTTACTTTCCCAGATTTCCTCCCTCTCCTCAGCAGAACCGAAGAGATTGTAGGTGTTGCCACTTCTCTGAGTCTTTCTTTGCTTTCTTAGGAGGGCTGCCCCATGTCACGTAAAACTTGGAAGACATACATGCGTGAGCATCTCTCCTTGTGATTCTAACCCAGGGAAGAGCATTTAAAACTCGAAAGGAGGCAAACTAGGGTTCAGGCACCCAGAGTTGAGCTGGGTGGCCACTGGGAAGAGAGTTCCAGACCCCTTCCTGTTTGGGGGAGGGGGAAATCTCCCCCTCTGCCCCTCTTGAGTCCTCGTGGCTGGACTCATCCTAACATGGACTCAAGGCGGATAGAGGAAGCGGGAGCGGGAACACGTGTTCGTTTGTTGTTGTTGTTGTTGTTTTACCTTCTAGCCGTGAGAAGTGGCTGAGGCGGGCAGCTTTTCGACTGTGTAGACCAAGGGACAGTACATGTGTGAGACAGGGATCAGACCGAGAGACTTAGCTTTCGGGTGCGCCCTGAGGGAAGGAAGAATCTAAACAGAGTTTGGGCTTGGGGGGGGTCCCTGAAAGAAGTCACAGTGTCTGTCTCCCTAGGCTTCTCGGCCCCAATGAATTCCCTACTTTGGGGATCGGAGCGTCCTCCTAACTCCAGGTGCAGATGCAGGGAGTGCGCCTTTCACCCGCGAGAGAGATGGATGTCTCGCTTTCAGGGAGACACAAAGAAGAGCCCGAGGGTCCCTCTTGTGTTGGCCGCCTGCTTGAGGTCACCGTCACGCCAAATGATCACTGTGCCACGGAGGTGCATTTTGGCGTGGCCTATCCTGGGCTCCACAGCCACCTCCCTGAGAACGGGTATGGTCAGAACCGTAGGAAGCTCAAGGGCGCCGCCAGCCGGTTTCAAAAACGTATCTGTCAGCACCTGCTGGCTGCAACCGCGAGGTTTGCAAGTGCCCTCCGCATAATTCTCCCCCTCCCCCGCAACGACGTCATCACTTCCAATCCTGGCGAACAATGTATGGAACCTTTGCTGGGGTTTTCGTTTGTTTCTCTTTTGTGGGGTTTCTCTCTCTCTCTCTCTCTCTCTCTCTCTCTCTCTCTGTCTCTCTGTCTCTGTCTCTGTCTCTGTCTCTGTCTCTGTCTCTGTCTCTGTCTCTGTCTCTCTCTGTCTCTCTCTCTCTGTCACACGCGCTCTGATGTTCGGGGCCTAATGGGAGAAATGAAATCAAGCGAGGGGTTTTGCCCTCAGGTTGCCTTGGTCTCGGGTTGACTTGTGTGCGCTGAGAAAGACGGCCTTTACTGAAGGCCCTGCGCAGACTTTTTGACACCCCCGATCCATGGAATCCTGAAGCTGTGGAACCTAGAAATCTTTCGGTCTCCTTTTGATTTGGAAATCTTCTCCTTGACAGAAAGAAGCCCATTTAAAAGAGAAAAAGAAAAAGTGGAACTGCATGAGCAGATCGGTTTTTAGATCTCAGCCGGGCGGCTGCCCGGTTCTCTGGGGAGAACTGTCTTCATCTTGCAAATCTGTACACACAGCCCACAGTGGCCTGGGATGGAGGCCAGTGGACTGGATTGGGCAGAACCTGAGACCAGAGGAAAGAGAAAAAAAATAAGAAAAATGGTGGTGGTGGTTGGGGGGAGGGGGAAGAGGTCTGCTTTGAAAAATAGGAACTGCTGGCAGGGCTCCCTCACCCCCACCCCCCCACCCCAAAGTAGGACTGTGTATCCAGGCGTAGAAATGATACTGCGCCAAGAAGGCAAGCGCTGTTGAGACTGCTGTTCCTATGATGTTACAAACCGAAAGCGATGCTTTCTGGTCGAGGCTCTCCATGACAATCTGCTAAGCAAATCACACGTTGGCTGTTTTGGACGTTCTCTGCAGTTTTCATTGGGAGTGAGGAAGAGCCGTTTGTACATGTTTTGATACAATGTTTTGAATGCTGTGGGACCATGGTATGTTTCCGCCGTGGATGAACAAGGTTGCCTTTTCCAGCTTCCGCTTGCATGGTCATTTCCTGGTCCTGACGACCCCCCCCCGCCCCAAGTGAGGGAGGCCTGTGTGTCTTTGTGTCCATTTAGAAGGGTTGGTGCTTGATGCCAGCATGATATCCAAATCTTGATTTTGGACTTACCAAACTACTGTTGGGAGTTTGTTTCTTGTCTTAATCTCCCTTAACTCTTGCAGTCACCTGAGTGTCCACTCTTGATTTCGCGTCTCTCTCTGCCTCTGTCTCTGTCTCTCTCGCTCTTTCCTTTTGTTGATTTCTTCAAGGCAAGCCATCTTTTTCCTCCTCCTCCTCCTCCTCCTCCTCCTCCTCCTCCTCCTCCTCCTCCTCCTCCTCCTCCTCCTCCTCCCCCCCCTCCTCCTCCTCCCCCACCACCCTCCTCTTCCTCTTGCTCCTTTCTCTGCCCCCCTCCCCCCTCCCTCCCTCCTCCCCCCGCCCTTTTAAAATGGAAGTCTAACAGACTGACAAGAGTATATTGGTTTTCAGGTGTATACCCTAGCGAGTGGCTATGTTTACACATGGCCCAGGGATCTCCGTGATAAGTCTCGTTACTGTCTGTCACCATTCGATGTCATGACAGTAGGATGGACTCTATTCCGCCTGCTGTACATGACATCCTGCGAGTGAGTTGTTTATTTCATAACTAGAAGTGGGCACCGCTTCCTCTCCCTCACCTATTGCACTCGTCTCCCTCTTCCCCCCTCCCTCCCTCCTCTGGCCACCCCCCATTTGTTCCTTTTAGGTGTCGAGGAACCTGTTTGCGGTTCCTTCTTTGTGTTCATGTGTGTGTATTGCTGTGTACGTTCTTCACAGACATGATAGTCTCGCGACCTGAGGTATCTTGTGTAGCGCAATACCCTCTGGGTCTCTCCATGTTTCCGCGGATGGCAAGACCTCATTCCCTGGTAGGGTTGAGTCATAAACGCGCGCGCGCCTGTGTGTGACTAGGTAGAGACGTATGCACACAGAGAGCGCTATCGGTATGTCCCTAACTATGGCTACATAGGGATAGGTGTGGATACACATACACGTGTATGTATGTGTCACCCTCACCCCCTCGGTGGGCACGTAGTGGAGTTGCTGGGTCACGTGGTAGTTGTTGGTGCAGTGCTTTCAGGGACTTCTGTGCTGTTTTCCGTAGTGTCATCTGTTGTCGGGGAGCCATTCTGTCAGGCGCCAGGTGATATCTCTGAGTCCTCCAGCATGACATGGTGGTGGTCTCTCTCAGCGTGAAAAATAGGTGTCCCGTCAGGAGCCACTTTCCTCTGCCGTTTGGAACTTGCTGTCGCGATTCCAGATCCTGGGCCTGGCCGTGTATGCTTGTGCAGAGAAATGCCAGCGCTTTCTATCATACCCTCCATTTAAAAAAAAAATGGTTCTGTATTTGATGGGCTGCGTTGGGTCTTTTTTTGCTGTGCGCGGGCTTTCTTTCCGTTGCGGTGAGTGGGGGCTCCCCTTCGTTGTGGTGCGCAGGCTCCTCATTGCCAGTGGCTTCTCTTGGTGCGGAGCACGGGCTCCAGGCACGGGGGCTTCAGGAGTTGCGGCACATGGGCTCAGTCGTTGTGCCTCACGGGCTTCGTTGCTCCGCGGCATGTGGGACCTTCCTGGAGCAGGGATCGAACCCGTGTCCCCTGCAGTGGCGGGCGGATTCTTAAGTAGTGCGCCAGCTAGGCAGCCCCAGTTGTTTCTTGTATTTCAGGGAAAGGTTTCCTTTGGCTTTTGGTTTTGTCCCCGCCCCCACCCCCCAAGAAAGGTACTGTTGGTTGCTTTGTTGACAGTGGAAAACTGTGTTGCGGTTGCTGTTGGAGTGGTGGGGGTCGTCGTCCTTGTTGCTTTGTTTCCTTTGTGGGCGTTGTTTTCTGTTGGTTTTTTCTGGCTTTGTTTCCTTGTGGATGAAAATGCCTGGTCTTGGTCTGCTCTGTTCAGGCCTCCTGCCCACTTTCCCCATCGGGTTGCTTGTTCTGGGGGGGCTGCGTTGCATGAGGCCTTGCCCTGTTTTGGACAGGAACCTCTTATGGGACATGCTTGAGGTTTTCAGATGCGTGTGTGTGTGTACGTGTACACGTGTGTGTGTCTGTACGTGTACACGTGTGCATACACGTACATGTGTGTGTGCCTTTACGTACTCCTTGAAGGGCCACAGCAGTCCCAGAGCTTGACTTTGACTTTTTGGTAGTTTGGCTTGGTTTGATTTTGGTGGGACGACAGGTCACTGTGAACCTTTACTGTAAATCTCTCTCTCACACGCACGCACGCACGCACGCACGCACGCACACTCACCACGTTGCATTGTGTAGATGTCCTGGAACGCGGTTTCTTTAGTGGATGGCTGTTGACTCGCTGCTCCCCGCCCCCCTGCCCCCGCCCGCCGGTGACTGTGGTCAGTCCATTTTGAAATCCACGTTCTGACCTCAAGGGCATGTTCCCCACCCACGCACCCATGTGTTCTCTTTGGACTTTGTCGCGGTCTGTGCGGAAATAGATGTTTGTTTCCATTTGTGTGGGGCCAGAGTGTATGTTTACTTTCGTTTCTAGCTTCCGGGCTCTGCGTATCAGCTTTCCAAAGCCCTTCCCCGTGCCAGAAGGGATGAGTTCCTGCGTCGTTCTCTGAGCGCTTGCCTGGTTTCGTTTCGCTGGTCCCCGCCTTCCCTCCCTCCCTCCCTCCCTCTCACCCTCCGGGGAGCTGGGGATCTCGCTTGTGGCACTGTGGGCGTCTCCGTGGAATTCCCCGCGCCCCCCCCCCCCCATGGCCTGGAATCGCGTCCCCTTCCAGGCAGCCTCCCGGCGGCATCTTGCCAGCTACCCCCGCCCCCGTGTGCTGCCGGGGATCGGGACGCGCCGTGTCGTGTCGTGTCGTGTCGTGTCGGGCCGGGAGCTAGCTCCGAGGCGGACCCCTCGGGGCCGCGCGGGACGCCCGCCCCGCTCCGGGAGGAGCTCGGGCGTTTGGGCGGCCCGGCGCTCCGGCGTCCTCGGTGGCCGGCCGGCGACCGGGATCCGGCCCGGGGACGTTCGAGCCGGTTGTCGGGCGCCACCTGGCGGCCGCTTTTATATTGTCCCTTCCCTCCGGAGCTCCGGCGACCTTGTCGAGGGCTGTGACTCAGCCGCCGGGCCCGAAGCAGAGTTCCGGGAGGCGGGCGACGCTGGTGCTGGCAGCCCCGGTGGCGCCGAGGCGTAGGCGCCTCCTGCTGTCGCCTGAGATTGGGCCTGCAGATCTATGGGGCTGTGACTGCCGCCGCGCTCCCGAGCCGGGGCTGAGGGGCCGCCTGGCCGGGTCGACCAGCATGCGCCCGTGCCCCTCCGGCCGCGGGAACCCATGTCGGGTCGTGCCGCCGCGGTGGGAGAGGAGAGGGTCTGCCGCGCCCGGAGCGCCTGGGACTTGGTGGCCCGGCCTTCTCCTGGGCCGCCCTTGGGAGCGTTCGTTCCCCGACCCCCCCCACCTCCCTTTCCCGGTGCCCCCCGCGTCCCGCTCCGGAGGTGGGGACCGGCTCGGGCCGAGCGTTGAGGCCGGTGGAGGCCGCCACGGGCTCGGTGGTGGACGCGCGTGCGTCCCGGTCGTCAGATGCTTTCGGGCCGATGGTTTTCCGAGCCGGACTCCAGAGGTGAGGACCGGCCTGGGCCGCCAGCGGTGACCCGGAGAGGCTGGCCCGGGCCTGGGTGCGTTGCCCCGTGGGCTCCGGGCGTCTCCCTGGAGAAATGGGTTCAAGTCCCGATGGGTCCGGAGACGTGGACGGACCGGCCCCTGCTCGCGCAGGTGGCCGGCGAGGGTGCACCCGGCCTGTCAGCGTGCCCGCGTGGGTCCCGGTCGTCGGACGCGACTTTGTCTCCCCCCTCCGCTCTCCACCCCGAGTCCGGGCCGGGAGGTGGGGACTGGCGCGAGCCATACTGGGTGGCCCGGGGAGGGGCTCCCGGGCCCGGGCGTGGTCCCTCATGGGGCCCGCTCATCGGAGGCGGCTCGGAGGGGTGCTGTGTTTCTTTCTTGGAACCAAGTCCTGGCCCGGAGACTCGGATGGACCGGTGCCTGCCCGCGTGGGGGGACCGGGGAGGGCGTCCCCAGCCCGCTCCCTCTCCCCCGTGTCCCCGGCCCACTCTGCCACCCCTCCATCCCCGGGTCGACCAGGTGGCCCCGGGCGCTCCGGGGCAAGTGTGGATGGGGAAGTGTTGGGGGCAGGTGGCCGGACCGAGGTTCCGGGGGCCCCCGTGAACCTCGTGGGTGGGCCCCGCTGTCGGGCGCGATGATTTCTTCCGCCGGAAATGGGGCCTTTTTGCCACCAGATAGGTGCTGACACGGTGTTCTTCTGCGTCTGTCGCCGATAGACGCTGGGGCTCCGGACGCGGGCAGGACTCCGGGCTGGGGGCGGCTGTCTGACGCCCGGCTCGGTCCTTGCCGCTTGAGCTGCCCGCTTGGGCCTGCGCGCCGGCTCTTGCGTGCGCGTCCGGCTGCCCCGACCCGCGGTGCCGCCTCCGGCCTCTGGCTGAGCCCGAGGGCGGCGGGGCCAGGTGGCGTCGGGTGCTCGACCCTGTGCGCTGCCCCCGCTGCAGGCACCCGGTGGTGAGTGGCCGGCACGACCCCACCCCACAGGCTCTGTGCCCCGTGTCAGGCGTTCTCGTTCTGGGGTGGCTGGCTGCTCTTTGCCCGAGACGAAGGGGCGCCGGCGAGGCGGAAGCGGGCCTCCGTGTGACGGGTCTTCGCCGTGCCTCCCCTGCGGGCCTCCCCCGCCGTGGCTTTAGGCTGGGTGGGTCAACCGATTGATGTGGTGGTGCCACGCTCCGCTGGGCTGGGCCTAAGCCGTGCCAGACGAGGGACGGACGTTCCTGGGGGACGGGACCGCTCTTCTCGTTCTGTCCGCGGGCTCCTCGCCTCTCTTCCGCCCCGCCTGCCGGGGTGTGCGGAAGGCAGGGGTGCGGCCTCCGGCCCCGAACCCGCGGTCTCCCGCCCCCGCCTCCCAGCGTGGGCGGGGACCGGGGTCCTCGGACGCAGCAGACGCTCTCGCTGTGCCTCTTTGGCGTACGCCTCGCGAGCGGCCCTCCCCGCGGCGGGGAGGGCCGCCCCGCCGCCACGCTGCGCGCCCCCCGTCGGTGTGCGAGCGTGCCGCGCCTGGCCCTCCGTGGTGCTCCTGGAGCGCTCCAGGTCGTCCCTCAGGTGCCCGAGGCCGAGCGGTGGTGTTGTTCCCCTTTCCCAGCGTGTTCCTCGGGTCTCCGCCACCGTGGCGGGTGCCGTGAGCGGCTCTCTCTTGGGGGGGTCGAGACGGTAAGGGAGGTGCGCCCGCCTG
>NC_080200.1:32761621-32784121 GCF_030028045.1 Hippopotamus amphibius kiboko | reverse complement strand
CAGGCTCCATCGCCGCGGGCCGCCGGTTGACTTGCAGGCAGGTCGACCAGCGGGCCGCGGGCCCCCGCCCCGACACCCGGGCCGCCGAGTGACCGTCGGGCCTCTGCGTCCCGAGACACGGGCCCCCGGTCGCCTAGCAGGCCGCGCGACCTCGGGCCCGCGGGACGCAGGCCGACCAGCAGGCCGCGTGCCCCTCCGAGACCCGGGCGACCGAGAGGCCTGCAGGCCGCGGGCCGCCAAGCGCCCCTCGGGCCGCGGGCGCCCCGAGACCCGGGCCGCCGAGCGGCCTGCAGGCTCCGTGGCCGCGGGCCCCCCGAGACCCGGGCCGCCGGCCGCCGAGCGACCCTCGGGCCGCGGGCTCCCCGAGAGCCGGGCCGCCGGCCGCCGAGCGACCCTCGGGACGCGTGCGCCCGAGACCCGGCCCGCCGGCCGCCGAGCGCCCCTCGGGCCGCGGGCGCCCGGGACCCGTGCCGCCGAGCGGCCTGTAGGCTCCGTGGCCGCGGGCCGCCGAGCGACCCTCGGGCCGCGGGCGCCCGAGACCATGCCCGCCGGCCACCGAGCGCCCCTCGGGATGCGGGCGCCCGGGACCCGGGCCGCCGAGCGGCCTGCAGGCTCCGTGGCCGCGGGCCGCCGAGCGACCCTCGTGCCGCGGGCTCCCCGAGACCCGGGCCGCCGAGCGGCCTGCAGGCCGCCGGCTGCCGGCTGCCGGCCGCCGAGCCACCCTCGGGCCGCGTGCCCCCGAGAGCCAGGACGCCGGGAGACCGTCAGCACGCGCAGACTCGGGCTGCGCAGCCCCGGGCTGCCGGTGGACCCGCGGGCCCGCGGGACCCCGGTCAACCAGCAGGCCGCGCCGTCCCGTACCGCCGGGTAACCAGCACGGCGGCGGTCCCAGGCCCTCCACGCCCGTGCTGCCGAGCGGTCTGCAGGCCGCGGGCCGCCGAGCGACCCTCGGGCCGCGGGCGCCCGAGACCATGCCCGCCGGCCGCCGAGCGACCCTCGGGCCGCGGGCGCCCGAGACCCGGGCCGCCGGCCGCCGAGCGACCCTCGGGCCGCGCGCGCCCGAGACCATGCCCGCCGGCCGCCGAGCGACCCTCGCGCCGCGGGCTCCCCGAGACCCGGGCCGCCGAGCGGCGTGCAGGCCGCGGGCTGCCGGCCGCAGAGCGACCCTCGGGCCGCGGGCGCCCGAGACCATACCCGCCGGCCACCGAGCGCCCCTCGGGATGCGGGCGCCCGGGACCCGGGCCGCCGAGCGACCTGCAGGCTCCGTGGCCGCGGGCCGCCGAGCGACCCTCGGGCCGCCGGTCGACTTGCAGGCAGGTCGACCAGCCGGCCGCGGGCCGCCGAGCGCCCCTCGGGCCGCGGGCGCCCGGGACCCGGGCCGCCGAGCGACCTGCAGGCTCCGTGGCCGCGGGCAGCCGAGCGACCCTCGGGCCGCCGGTCGACTTGCAGGCAGGTCGACCAGCCGGCCGCGGGCCGCCGAGCGCCCCTCGGGCCGCGGGCGCCCGGGACCCGGGCCGCCGAGCGGCCTGCAGGCTCTGTGGCCGCGGGCCGCCGAGCGCCCCTCGGGCTGCGGGCGCCCGGGACGCGGGCCGCCGAGCGACCTGCAGGCTCCGTGGCCGCGGGCCGCCGAGCGACCCTCGCGCCGCGGGCTCCCCGAGAGCCGGGCCGCCGAGCGGCCTGCAGGCCGCGGGCTGCCGGCCGCCGAGCGCCCCTCGGGCTGCGGGCGCCCGGGACCCGGGCCGCCGAGCGGCCTGCAGGCTCCGTGGCCGCGGGCCGCCGAGCGACCCTCGGGCCGCGGGCGCCCGAGACCCGGGCCGCCGGCCGCCGAGCGACCCTCGGGCCGCGCGCGCCCGAGACCCGGGCCGCCGGCCGCCGAGCGACCCTCGGGCCGCGCGCGCCCGAGACCATGCCCGCCGGCCGCCGAGCGACCCTCGGGCCGCGCGCGCCCGAGACCATGCCCGCCGGCCGCCGAGCGACCCTCGGGCCGCGCGCGCCCGGGACCCGGGCCGCCGGCCGCCGAGCGACCCTCGGGCCGCGCGCGCCCGGGACCCGGGCCGCCGGCCGCCGAGCGACCCTCGGGCCGCGCGCGCCCGAGACCATGCCCGCCGGCCGCCGAGCGACCCTCGGGCCGCGCGCGCCCGAGACCATGCCCGCCGGCCGCCGAGCGACCCTCGGGCCGCGCGCGCCCGGGACCCGGCCCGCCGGCCGCCGAGCGACCCTCGGGCCGCGGGCGCCCAGAGACCCGGCCCGCCGGCCGCCGAGCGACAGCACGCGCGGACTCGGGCTGCGCAGCCCCGGGCTGCCGGTGGACCCGCGGCCGCCGCTTGACCCGTGTATGCTTGCTGTTCATCTCCTGGAGATTCCTGCACCAAGCTGATTGAATGAGGAACATGGAAGCACTGTATATAGGCTTTGCATTTTTCTCTTCGTTTCCTGTACTTTGCCTTCGTTTCCTTTGCGTGTGCTCTATTTTATTGTACATGTTATATTGCTTGTTATTTTTTTATTCATTTAAGGTAGGACCGCTTTTATGCGTTTCTACACCTCCCCGCCCCCCCCCCCCCCCCCCGCCCCGCGTCTCCCTCCTCTGGTGCCCGCCCCAAATGAGGTCGCATCATCTTTCATAGTGTACATCCTGGGCCAGCATAAGCTTTCCAAGAATAAAATGCCCCCCCGCCTTTCCTTCCCAAGGACACCACGAACACCTCCTGTCCTGTGCAGTGCTTTTTCACCCACCGCCAGCAGAGGGCCCTCTCTGACAGACCCAGGAACTCCCCTGCTCCGAGTCATCCAGGAGAGGCTGTTCCGTTCTGTGTGAAACGGGTGGGGTGGGCTGATGAGACATCATTGCTTAGAAGGCCATCGGGTTCACCGGTTCGGTGGCAAGAGAGAACATCCTCATCCTCCTTGAGGTTGACTCGGAAGGTCTTCGGGCCCGCAGGACACCGCCCCCAAATGGGCCTCCGTGGCATAGGGAGATTTTGCCATGCGAGGTGACAACAGGAGGGGAACACGGACCCTCCTTTCCTTCTCCCGTCTGAAAGCAGGAAGAAAATCTCTCACGGGAACAGGGTGGTGGAGGGGGCGGCCGGGAGGTGTAGAGATGAGGACTGACTGCTTTCCTGTCTTAAGAAATCACGAATCATCCAAGTGGGACCGCTCATAACACACAGAGGACAGAAGTGTGGACGAGATGAGGAGAATGTGTAAGGGAACGTCTTCCACAAGAACTCTTTTCCATAGGCCGACTTCAAGACTTTCCAACATCTCTAGGTTTAGGGGTGGACTGAGTGCCATGAAAGAATGGACATTCAGCAGCCTGTCTACATCATCTCCAAAGAAGGGAAAATGCTGAAACGTCCCTAGCTCCACAAGCCTAAGGGTCTCCCTGCTCCGGAGAGTTGGAGCATATGCGTGCTTCCATGCCTACACAGATCTTGCGCTTTAGGGAAACCACAAACTAGGCAGGAGCCTGGACTTCTACAAGGCAGTCCATGTTCACACGGGTCACTGTGGTTGGCTTCCTTACTTTCATTGGATTGGATTGGGGTGGGGTGGGGTGGGGTGGGGTGGGGGGCGGGGGGGGGGCGGTGACAAATGTCCAAGGATGAGGCATCCTAAAGAAGGAACGTGTGTGGTCCAAGCTACCCGAGGTCGCCATCCTCATTGTAGGAAGAGGACCTCTTTGGGGAGTGTGGGGAGGGGGGAGGCAAGGTAGAAGGTATGCAGATAAGGTTTGGGGGAGGGAAAAAAAGACATTTCGGTCCTAAAGCTAGTCATTTCGAAATGGGAAACAAAGGACACAAGGGAAAAGCTAAAACTGGGCACAGGCGATTGGAAAAGGTTTCTGAGGAGAAGAATCTTCGGAAAGGAATGGGAACCGTGGTCAGGACTGCTTAAGATGAGGATGGATTCAAGGACACACATGAGTGTTCGTATCAACAGGAAACCAGTGCAAAACTAGAATTCAGTTTTCTGTCTCTCGGTGAAAAAGGCCAACTTTGGGCTCGGGCTTGGGTGTTTCTTCTATTGCTCTGCTCTCTCCGTCATGAGAGAGAAAGCTTTCCTTCCTTTTTCCGGAAGGAAGGAAGGAAGGAAGGAAGGAAGGAAGGAAGGAAGGCAGGCAGGCAGGCAGGCTTATGTCTTCTAAAAATCATCACTTCTTTTCTAGGTTACCTTTATCAGGTCTTGGGGGACTCACGTGGACTTAGTCCTCTTGATATTCAAAGAGCCAGGGTTGGCTCACAAGGAAAGAGGCTTCTCTCTTTGCCTAGCAAGTCTTTCCCTGGGATGTGGGTGACGTGGCTAAGGAGGCACTGTTCCCCAGTGACCTATCTAACTGTTTTACACTCGTTGGGGTATTTTGGACACATTTGCCCCCAAACCGAATGACACATGAAGTCTTTTGCACTTAGAATGCATGTTGAGAGAGGATCCAAGAGGAGAGGGCCTAGCTCAAGAATGTGTTCTCTCTCCTTCGAAAGCAGAGCCATGAAACGGAGTAGGCTTCCTGGAGAGGTTTCCTGACATGGGAAGCGTTGTCGAAGAGGAAGGAACGTGAAGCCTTCTTTGGCTTGTGTCTATACACGGGTGTGTTCCAGCTGCTCTGGAAATGATGGGATCCTTCTTCTCTGCCCTGGCATACAGGGTTTTCGGTCGTCCAAATGGAGGCTCACACGACAGGGACTGAGCCCAGTATCAAGGAGATATTCCACCCGAGTTTCATGCCGAGGCGGCAACAACAGCCTCTTGAAAGATGATGGGGGGTGGGGGGGGGGCCACACGTGGATCAATTCCATTCTGTCCATTCAACAGAGGGTCGGGGCTACAGCAGACCCCAGAGAGGGACAGCAGACCCCAGAGAGGGGCAGCAGCCCGGCCGGCCACTGGGTCTCCATGTCTCAGGCTTCCTGGGGAACCTCACCCCCCCCCCCCAGGTCCCCGCCGCCCCCCGCATTCCGCCACCCACCTTGGTGCATTTCGAATGGCTCCAATTGTAAATAGATGCTGGTGGGAAGATTTCTACAGGTTACCTGCAATGGCTGACCTGTCATGCTTGTCACCCTGGGGGAAAACAATTCTCTTTGTCCCCAGAGGCGTCAGACCTCCTCTCTCAGGAACCCCTGAGCCCCGGCCACTGGACTTCACTCCACTGGCACGTAGTAAGGGTCATCCAAACGTTCCTGTGACGGTGAGTATGGTTTCCATGTGGGTTGAAGCCTTCCCTTGCTGCAAGCCTTCTGTCCTCACCATGGCATAGAGACGGTTAAAAAAAAATTGTGTTTGCCACTTTGGGTATACCTTCCACAGCCTGCAGTGATCAAGGCACCCACTTCACTGGGCAAGTCCTATGAGCCTTCACAAAAGCTCTTGCAAACTTCTTGGGACCATCACTTTTCCAGTCACGCTCAATCATCAGGCAAGATTGACAGGGCCGATGGGAAAACTGGACTCCGAGAAGAACGAGTGACCTACGTGGGGCTGAATGAACTGAGGACTAGGATGATAGTGTGTGTATAACTACTTGTCTACAATAGGACTGATTGGGGAAGCCGCTGGGGGCGGGGGGGGGGGGGGCCAGGGTGCGGATACCTTAGGAGCTTGGGATGAACATATACACATTCCTATACGTAAAGTGGATAATCAACAAGCTCTTACGACTTGGCACAGGAAACTATACTCAATACTTTGTAATAACCTATAAGAGAAAAAAAATCTGAAACAGAATCTATATCTATCTATCTATCTACCTATCTTTCTATCTAAATCACTGTGCTGTACACCTGAAACTGCACGACATTATAAATGCTTCCATTATTTCAAACAGAAAAGAATCTCCTAACCTGAGTGAGAGAGAGAGAGAGAGAACAGGACGGATTGTGAAATCTTTTCTTTTCCAGCTACAAGGGAAAATGAAAACAAACAAAACCCAATTTATTTTAAAAGTTGGACATCCATTTGGTGACTTGTACCCTTGTCAGCAAAATGGAATCACTTCTCTTTTTCTCCCTACCTGCTCCGTCCAGAATTCAGAAACTCTCCGTGAGGCTCCTTATTTCTTTGGCAAGAGAGTCACTTGCACGCGTTCCTTAGAGGCCCACGTTACGTTTCCATAAAACGGGAATACACACTTGTGGATATGAGATTCTGGTGCTATTCATTTTCCTTAGGGTGTTGCTTTTCACCTGAAAACCGGACTGGATCCTGAAGTCTTTCAAGTTGCCCCCAATATCTGGCTACAACTCTCTCCATGAATGTTTCCCACTTTCGCCCACCCTTTTGACTTGGCATCACTGACAACGAAAACGGCCCTTTGCCTGAAGCCCTACAGACCGAAGCTGGAGGACTTGGTGAAAACTTTAGAGACATGGCCACCACAGCTCCTGTGGAAACCATCCTGGTGCCTGTTTCTGTGAGAGCCACTCTGAAAGTCGAACCAAACACCCGACATCATCACAGCCATTTCAAACTGCTAAAGTTGCTTCCACCCTAACATCTACAAATCTTCTTCACTGACACCGCCCCCCACACGCTCCCCCCCCCCCCACTGGTTTATAATCGGCTCCAGTGATGGACCTTTGTCTTCCTTTGGTTTCCATACAAGTGCCTCTTAGGAAATAACCTGATTGCTTGCACCACAGGCCTAGTTTTTGGGAGCCCATCAACATCACTGCCTCCTGAGAGGAGATATGATAACTGTTTCACAGAACCGACCTGTTCTCAGAACTCAGAAACAGTTTCCATGAAATGGAGGCCTCTACTAACCTATTTTCTCCCTTTCCCTCCCTCCCCGCCTCCCTCCCTCCCTCCATCTCCCTCTCCCTCTCACACACACACACACACACACACACACACACACACACACACACACACACACAGTCACCAGGTCAGCTTTCAATATGTTCAGAGTAGGCCGCCCCAAAATGTGTCTCCTTGAATTCAAGTCGCTTAAGAACTGGACAGCACAAGACCGGACATTCTGGCCCTCCTTTCTGTCCTCCCACAGCAGAGCACGATCTCAAGTTAAGACGTTTGCTTCCACGCATGTCCGTGATTCTCAAATGGTTTAGTGGGGTTTCCTGGGTTAGGAAAAAGAGGGGACTCCTATTTGCCTGAGACAAGGAGAAGTTCTCACACAACCTTCACCCATCCCTCCCTCCCTCCCTCCCTCCCTCCCTCCCTCCCTCCCTCCCTCCCTCCCTGCAGTTTGGAGGGGGCAGCCTAAGGGTGGGGAAATTGGGGAAGGAAAAAAAAAAGCCGTTCGATAAAGGGGAGCTCGAGGCAAAGTCAAAGGCTCCCGATCTGACCGGAGAGCATTCTGCATTTGAATGAAGCGATTGAACAAGGCCCTGCGGAATGAAGCGTCCGGACTTCCCCTCCCCCTCTCCCGGCAACTATCAGCCCTGGCGACTTGGGAAGGAGCGAGCGGTGGAGAAGCGGGCGGGGGCGGGGGCGGGGGCGGGGGCGGGACCAACAGACAATAGCCGCTGCCTGCCTGCCTGCCTGCCGGGCTGAGGCCTGAGGGCTGCGGGCCACGCTGGTTTCTGCAACTCAATCCCTTCCAGGAAGCACCTGTGATGACTGCTTGGCAGGGAATGGTCAAAGCTGAACTCTCTTGGCCTATTTCTGAAAAAGGCCTGAGTCTCAGCTACGACAGATTTTCTGGATTTCTTGGCCCATGCGCAGACCCGCACCCTCCCATCCTGTCAGATCCTTTGTACCCACACCTCCCCTGGGAGAGTTCGTTGGCCTCGTCTGGAACATGAACAAGCAAAACCAAACATAGTGTGACATGATGTATTGGTCTTTATTGAAAAGAAACGTGCTCCTCTCGCACACCTGAGGGCAGGAAGCAAAGGCACGTTCTCAGCAGGACGGGGGACAGGGAACCCGAACCCAGGCCGGTCAGCAGTGGCCCCCTGCCCCCCACCGCCCCGCCCTCCCCATCCCCGTCTCTCCCAGGCCCACGTGGGGCCTCCCTTCCCTGCCTCTCTCTGTGCCCCTCGTCTCCAGCTCCCCCAGCCCAGCTTCCGCACCCCCCCCCCCCGGCCCCGGGAAGGGGAGGCATGTCTGTCCCAGCTCCAGTTCTGATATTTCACTTGTGAAACTTCCCTAGGCCCAGGTGCCAGCTTGCCGTCCTGCTGCTTCATGTCCGTCTCTATCAGCCATGCCCAAAGGGCACGGGAAATTATGGACAGCAAATAGCACACCTAGACGGTGTGTGCGTGGGGGGGGGGGGTGTCCCTTCTCCAGGAAGCAGTGAGGGAACAAAAGGAGGCCTGGGGGAAGGAGTCCTGGGTGCCTATCATCGCGCCCCCGCCCCCCCACCGCCCCGCAGAGCACCATTCATTTCCATCTCCGCATCTGAAGGACACATAGTCCTGGTTGAAGCAACTTGATGAGGATTCCCCTCCTAACGACGTGACAGAACCTATGAAGAACTGCACTCCTTGAATCCATAAATGCTAACGGGATCCAAGGAGTTTTCCATCAATGGCAGAAAAAGAAATGGTCCTGAACATAATAACTGCCAAGTATTCCTCTAGACGGAGGCATCATTCACTTTTTCTTAACTTTTTTTCTTTTCATGTTTTACAATAAACTGTATATATTTAGAGTGTACAATTTGGTACCCCAATCTTCCAATTCATTCCCCCCCAACCCTCCCCGCTTTCCCCACTTGGTGTCCATATGTTTGTGCTCTACATCTGTGTCTCTCTTTCTGCCTTGCACACCAGTTGATGTGTACCATTTTTCTGCAGTCCACATATATGTGTGAATATACAATATTTGTTTTTCTCTTTCTGACTCACTCTCATTCACTTGTTAACAACAGTAACGATGACGACGACCACGACGACGACGACAAGGACAAGGATAAGGACCGGAAAAACAACAACAGAGAGAGCACTGGGCGAGTTTTCCACTTCTTAAAGGAAGGAGGCTGTGTTCCCAGGCAGGTTGGCTCAGCTGCACAGTTCCCTCCGGTGACTATTCCTGGGGGCACCGTCGAGGTGATGCACGAAACACACAGGAGGAGGCCTTCTTGAATGTCCTGCCCAGGAAATGGGGACATGATTCCAGCAGTGGCGATGGCTGCCCTTCTCTTTAGGGTGACACACGGGCCTGATGGCACCGGGCAAACCCTCCCCTCCCTCCCTCCCTCCCTCCCTCCCTCCCTCCCACCTACCTTCCTTCCTTCCTTCCTTCCTTCCTTCCTTCCTTCCTTCCTTCCTTCCTTCCTTCTTGAGGCTCTTGGCCTCCCCACTGAAAGGAAGAGCCCAGGGCCCAGCAGCAAAGACCTTCTGCTGATCCTTGCCAGGGGGCTCTCATTTTACACACTTGAATAGGATCAGTAGACACCGTCATCTCATGAGAAGCAGAAAATATCATCTAAAAGCCTACTTTCCTGGTGTCTCAGCGTCCAGGGCTCCTCCTTCTCAGGGATCTTGTGCTCTGTAGGGATAATTCACATGCTGGGGGAGTAGGTTCCCAATAGCATCTTATGAAATGGATTACAGGATGTCTTCCTTTGAAAAAGATAAAGATTATTTGGGAAAGTTATTCATATGAAGCACATGGATGATATCCTCTCTGATCTATATATTAGAGTTGACCGTTGAACAACCAACATGGGGGATTAGGGGGGCCGACCCCACACACACCATTGAGAACCCATGCATAACTTCACAGTCCAAGCTCTGTATCGGGGCTTCCACCTCTGGGTACTCAGCAACCAGAGATCCTGCAGTGCCATAGTGCACAGCTATGGAAAACATCCCCTTATGAGTCACACACACACACACACACACACACACACACACACACACGCGCGCGCGCGCGCGCACGTGCTCGAGCGCAGACATCTCAACTTTGTTACCCAAACGTTAGTGGTGTTCGAATAATCTTAGAAGTGATGACTGCTGTCTGATGAAATCAATGGATCCATCAATCAATCTATGACACTACACTTTGTATTTCCTAGTCTCAAAATTATTTGGAATTTGGCTGCTTAGAAGTTTAGCTTGGTCCTTCAAGGACAGTGTCAGTTGGAGAGAAAATAACATTTCTTCAAATCATGGAAGTGAAATAGTCCTGGACGCTTATGTGAAACATTAACATAATTTTTCTTCTTTATTTTATAAGATAACTGGAATTAGGAAGAAAATCTCCTCGTGAAAAACCAGGTGCTACCTTTCCTTGACTGATGATCGAAGAGGAGAAAGCATTTTCTGGGCCCATGCAACTTGAGAGAAGTTCTAACTTTTCTGGAAAAGAAAGATTCCCACCCTCCCCTTGCTCGGCCATGCTAGAAACCTTCCCCTGCCCCAAACTCTGACGTGTCCCCTTGTTTGGCCTCACTGTGTGTCGTCCGTGGGCACGGGAACACACTTGCGTTCCGTAACAGGAGAGCCTATGGAGAAAAGATCTCTGCCCACTTTCATGGGATCTGCATTGCTGGCTAGGTAAACCTAAGACATCAAAAGAAGTGCCTTGGAACACATGCTCCTTCCACACTGGTCACCTCATAGGATTCCTAAATGACTCTGGTTCAGCACTCACTCGACTTGGCTGTGTTTCTGTGCTTCCTGACCTAAAGGATCTATCTGGATATGCCACCCGATAGAAGCTGAAATAAATTCACTTTGGACGTGTGTGAATGCCGTTCATACAGAGAGTGGGGACTGCAGGGAGCTCTTGTGGATAAAGAAAAATGGGGGAACACATGTAGGCGACAGCACATAAAGTATAGAAAGATACACGAAGGTTTCCTTCGTTCGCGGGTTGGGAAGGGGGAACGACAGAACATTCCCTGCTTCTACTCTACGCACGCACGCACGCAGGCAGGCAGGCAGGCAGGCAGGCAGGCAGGCAGGCACCGGAGTGGGGTGGGGTGGGGGGAGCTGGCTCCTTACCCCACCCACCAGGGACGCGTGCGCGTTTAAAGAGACCAGGAGGAACGTGGTGGCGGTGGCGATGAGGAAGGAGGACCACGTTCAAGGTGTGGATTTGCGGTGAGGGCTACGTGAGGTGACTAAGAACTCGGTGCAGTGAGCGGCCCATACAAGGACAGAAGCGATGGTCCCCTAATGCTTGCAGGGCCTGGCCAGGAGCATGAACGGGCGCCCGTGTCCCCAGGTTGGCATCATGACACTAGTTCATCCCTGTGAAACAGGATGTGTTTTCTGTGTTCTCCTGTCTTGACAAACACACGTCTTTACCTGTGTCTCCGTACAACGACGGTCTCTGCGTGACAGTCGGCAGAACATCCCCAGGGACAATTATCACAGAGACCTGAGGTTCTGCTTGGCTGGCAATGCTTGTGTGAATACTGCAGTGAGATACAGACAGACAGACAGACACACACACACACACACACACACACACACACACACCCCTACGTATAATTATGTGTATTTAATACGATATCTGTATTGATTTTCTGTCTCAGATGACGAATGATGCTGTCAGCCTCATGATTTTCACACAGGGTTTCTGTGTGTGTCCTACTGTCGGGACAACATAGCCGGTCTGTGTCATGGAAGCAGAGACACCGTGGGAGTCACAGGAATGAAGACCTCGTTCTAGGAACTGGACCTTCCAGAGGCCTGGGAGCAGCTGGGCAGGGCAGGGCTGGGCTGGGCTGCGGAGGAGGGGAGGGGAGGGAAGGCTGTGGCTCTCAGTCCTCTGAGTGCCCGGTGGCAGTGGCGGAGGTGGCAGTGCCGATGGAGCTGTCAGCGCCCACAGGGAAAGGTAGCCACCGATGTGCGGGGCCACAGGGGAGACATGGAGAGACTCGGGGGAAGGCACAGCTGTCCCTCGGTGGATCTGCGGCCAGGCAGCCAGGAGTGGCCTGGGCCACTGTCGTCCAGGGGGCACCAGCTGGGAACACTAGCCAGACGCAGGGCGGCGGGGGTGGGTGGGTGTGTGTGTGTGTGTGTGTGTGTGTATGTGTGGATGGACAGCCTTCCACCCTGCACCTCTGTGCCCACCTGTCACCGTGTGGGATGGCGACAGCCTGCAGAGAGCCTTGGCTGTGGCTTCACTTCCAATGCCTACATCCCATCCAGCGTTCTCTTCGCACCAGCCCTACCCTGGGGTCGCACGGGGAGGGGGAGACTCAGAAAGGCGGTTCCCAGGCTGCCCCCGCATGGAAGTCACATGAGCCTCCGGACATGGCCGTGCCACGTCAAACACGCGTCTGGAGGTAGGTCAGACTTTACATTGTGTTACGGTTTGTTTTCTTGGGAGAAGTTGTGTCTCTTAGGCCAGGAGCAACTGGAATTGTCGGTCAAAGTCCTCAGGCAGCCCTTTGACTTGGAGGCCGAGCACAAGTTTGACACGGTATGTTTCCGGTGACATGGAATTGCAGATGGCCCACGAAGCATGCTCTCGGCAATACTGCCAAGCCTGTGGTCTCACAGGGGACGGTCTCCTCGACCGAGATGTCACCATCTCGGGAGTCCGCACCTGGAGCGACACGGTGACCTCAGGACGGGCGCCCTGTCTGTGCGCCCCATCCGGATGCGCGTGGACGGGAATGGAGCAGCTCTGGGAACGGTGGACGATGCCAGCTCTTGTTCTTCTGCTCTGCTGCCTGCCGTGCACGGCTGTGGAGAGGGACGCGCCGCTGTGGAGAGGGATGAGCCGAGTCCAGTGTCTCTGAACCCACCCCAGGCAAAGAGGAGCAGGACAGTGGGTGTGGGCCCTCCCTCGTGTGTGGCCAGGATCCTGTGCGGGGGGAGAGTCCCTGGCCCTCCCGCTGAGAGGAAGGTGCGAGAGGTGGATCGGCGGCGGCGTCTTTCCTCGGGGCCCCAGAGCTTCTGCGGCTCCGATCTCCCCTCTTCACAGTTCTAGTTGGCGCCCGCCCCAGCACAAACCTACCTGAGAGCTTCCCTGGTATCCGGAAGCGATGGCTTTGTGTTTTGAGGACGCAAGGGGAGAAAGAGCTGAGCAAAGCTTTTCCCTGGAACCTGAGTGTCTATGGGTGTGTCTGGCCCATCACCAGCGAGCGTGCTGAGTGCCACTTCCTGAGGGCAGGTGCTCTTTAAGGAAAGTATGGCTTCGTATCTTTGTGACACGCAGGCCCTTCTAGAATGTGGAGCGAGTTTCTCAAGAATCCCAGCAGAATCCCAGGTGCTGTGGAGGCTAGGGCCTCAAAGGTCCGGCTCCATCCCCTCTCTCCATCCTGGCCTGGCCTGGCCTGGCTGGGCCCCTAAGGACCCTGCTGGCCTCTAGAGTGGCCCCTGCTTCTCGGTTGGTTTCCACGCTGCTGCTCACAGAGCCATCTTCTCCAAAGGCAGCCGACCGCCGTATTCCTTCCGTGGAGGCCTGGCACGGCTCTCCTCGGCTTGGATGATAGCATGAGAGGACTGACAAGCTGGGTCCTTCCTCCAGGGCTGACCTTTTACAAACTCCGCCTTGAAGAGGGGTAAAGTCAGCATGTCATTCTCACGTGTAAGATGGGACCCGAGGGGCCCGTTCCTAGCTCTACCACTTGGGAGAGTGGGGGACTCTTCCGTCAAGGAAACGGAGAGCTCATACTTGATGGTGCGGTTGTCAGAAGCCTTTTTCTAAGCCTCCCCTGGCCCCACCGTGTCAGAAAGACGTGTCCCTCCACCTGCCGGGGACTTGATGAAGGAGAGTCACTCTGGTAGAAGTACCCGAAGCTCGATGACTTCACTGCCGTCTCCCTTTCTCTGGCACGGGCCCGCCCCTGGAGGAGCCCTGTCTTCACCTGGCCGTGACGGCACCGCTCAGGGGAGCTGGAGACAGGACCCCAATGAGGGCAGGTGGATGGGAGCCTGTTCAAAATGACCTACACACCCAATCTGCCGTAGACATGGTCCACAGATCGTGGACGTGCCTGTGCCCCCGAAGACATCCGTGTGGCCCCGGGCATCCGGCAGCCATCTTCTCCATGTTCTCCTGACCTGTGCTCTCGCTCTTTTCTCCGGAGCACTCGCCTGATGATTCGTGGGGGCATGAAACCCCAGCTGGCAGGAGCCAAATGATCTTCCCAACACAAGGGAAAAGAAGAGGTGGGGTCCCGCATCCATCCAATGTTTCTGTGCCTAAGAATGAGTTTCTAAGAAATCTCATCCTCCTTTAGCTCCCTTAACACCCCCCCCACCCCGGCGCCCGCCAGCCCGGGCCATAGTATAGTTACTTTCCCAGATTTCCTCCCTCTCCTCAGCAGAACCGAAGAGATTGTAGGTGTTGCCACTTCTCTGAGTCTTTCTTTGCTTTCTTAGGAGGGCTGCCCCATGTCACGTAAAACTTGGAAGACATACATGCGTGAGCATCTCTCCTTGTGATTCTAACCCAGGGAAGAGCATTTAAAACTCGAAAGGAGGCAAACTAGGGTTCAGGCACCCAGAGCTGAGCTGGGTGGCCACTGGGAAGAGAGTTCCAGACCCCTTCCTGTTTGGGGGAGGGGGAAATCTCCCCCTCTGCCCCTCTTGAGTCCTCGTGGCTGGACTCATCCTAACATGGACTCAAGGCGGATAGAGGAAGCGGGAGCGGGAACACGTGTTCGTTTGTTGTTGTTGTTGTTGTTTTACCTTCTAGCCGTGAGAAGTGGCTGAGGCGGGCAGCTTTTCGACTGTGTAGACCAAGGGACAGTACATGTGTGAGACAGGGATCAGACCGAGAGACTTAGCTTTCGGGTGCGCCCTGAGGGAAGGAAGAATCTAAACAGAGTTTGGGCTTGGGGGGGGTCCCTGAAAGAAGTCACAGTGTCTGTCTCCCTAGGCTTCTCGGCCCCAATGAATTCCCTACTTTGGGATCGGAGCGTCCTCCTAACTCCAGGTGCAGATGCAGGGAGTGCGCCTTTCACCCGAGAGAGAGATGGATGTCTCGCTTTCAGGGAGACACAAAGAAGAGCCCGAGGGTCCCTCTTGTGTTGGCCGCCTGCTTGAGGTCACCGTCACGCCAAATGATCACTGTGCCACGGAGGTGCATTTTGGCGTGGCCTATCCTGGGCTCCACAGCCACCTCCCTGAGAACGGGTATGGTCAGAACCGTAGGAAGCTCAAGGGCGCCGCCAGCCGGTTTCAAAAACGTATCTGTCAGCACCTGCTGGCTGCAACCGCGAGGTTTGCAAGTGCCCTCCGCATAATTCTCCCCCTCCCCCGCAACGACGTCATCACTTCCAATCCTGGCGAACAATGTATGGAACCTTTGCTGGGGTTTTCGTTTGTTTCTCTTTTGTGGGGTTTCTCTCTCTCTCTCTCTCTCTCTCTCTCTGTCTCTCTGTCTCTGTCTCTGTCTCTGTCTCTGTCTCTGTCTCTGTCTCTCTCTGTCTCTCTCTCTCTGTCACACGCGCTCTGATGTTCGGGGCCTAATGGGAGAAATGAAATCAAGCGAGGGGTTTTGCCCTCAGGTTGCCTTGGTCTCGGGTTGACTTGTGTGCGCTGAGAAAGACGGCCTTTACTGAAGGCCCTGCGCAGACTTTTTGACACCCCCGATCCATGGAATCCTGAAGCTGTGGAACCTAGAAATCTTTCGGTCTCCTTTTGATTTGGAAATCTTCTCCTTGACAGAAAGAAGCCCATTTAAAAGAGAAAAAGAAAAAGTGGAACTGCATGAGCAGATCGGTTTTTAGATCTCAGCCGGGCGGCTGCCCGGTTCTCTGGGGAGAACTGTCTTCATCTTGCAAATCTGTACACACAGCCCACAGTGGCCTGGGATGGAGGCCAGTGGACTGGATTGGGCAGAACCTGAGACCAGAGGAAAGAGAAAAAAAATAAGAAAAATGGTGGTGGTGGTTGGGGGGAGGGGGAAGAGGTCTGCTTTGAAAAATAGGAACTGCTGGCAGGGCTCCCTCACCCCCACCCCCCCACCCCAAAGTAGGACTGTGTATCCAGGCGTAGAAATGATACTGCGCCAAGAAGGCAAGCGCTGTTGAGACTGCTGTTCCTATGATGTTACAAACCGAAAGCGATGCTTTCTGGTCGAGGCTCTCCATGACAATCTGCTAAGCAAATCACACGTTGGCTGTTTTGGACGTTCTCTGCAGTTTTCATTGGGAGTGAGGAAGAGCCGTTTGTACATGTTTTGATACAATGTTTTGAATGCTGTGGGACCATGGTATGTTTCCGCCGTGGATGAACAAGGTTGCCTTTTCCAGCTTCCGCTTGCATGGTCATTTCCTGGTCCTGACGACCCCCCCGCCCCAAGTGAGGGAGGCCTGTGTGTCTTTGTGTCCATTTAGAAGGGTTGGTGCTTGATGCCAGCATGATATCCAAATCTTGATTTTGGACTTACCAAACTACTGTTGGGAGTTTGTTTCTTGTCTTAATCTCCCTTAACTCTTGCAGTCACCTGAGTGTCCACTCTTGATTTCGCGTCTCTCTCTGCCTCTGTCTCTGTCTCTCTCGCTCTTTCCTTTTGTTGATTTCTTCAAGGCAAGCCATCTTTTTCCTCCTCCTCCTCCTCCTCCTCCTCCTCCTCCTCCTCCTCCTCCTCCTCCTCCTCCCCCCCCTCCTCCTCCTCCCCCACCACCCTCCTCTTCCTCTTGCTCCTTTCTCTGCCCCCCTCCCCCCTCCCTCCCTCCTCCCCCCGCCCTTTTAAAATGGAAGTCTAACAGACTGACAAGAGTATATTGGTTTTCAGGTGTATACCCTAGCGAGTGGCTATGTTTACACATGGCCCAGGGATCTCCGTGATAAGTCTCGTTGCTGTCTGTCACCATTCGATGTCATGACAGTAGGATGGACTCTATTCCGCCTGCTGTACATGACATCCTGCGAGTGAGTTGTTTATTTCATAACTAGAAGTGGGCACCGCTTCCTCTCCCTCACCTATTGCACTCGTCTCCCTCTTCCCCCCTCCCTCCCTCCTCTGGCCACCCCCCATTTGTTCCTTTTAGGTGTCGAGGAACCTGTTTGCGGTTCCTTCTTTGTGTTCATGTGTGTGTATTGCTGTGTACGTTCTTCACAGACATGATAGTCTCGCGACCTGAGGTATCTTGTGTAGCGCAATACCCTCTGGGTCTCTCCATGTTTCCGCGGATGGCAAGACCTCATTCCCTGGTAGGGTTGAGTCATAAACGCGCGCGCGCCTGTGTGTGACTAGGTAGAGACGTATGCACACAGAGAGCGCTATCGGTATGTCCCTAACTATGGCTACATAGGGATAGGTGTGGATACACATACACGTGTATGTATGTGTCACCCTCACCCCCTCGGTGGGCACGTAGTGGAGTTGCTGGGTCACGTGGTAGTTGTTGGTGCAGTGCTTTCAGGGACTTCTGTGCTGTTTTCCGTAGTGTCATCTGTTGTCGGGGAGCCATTCTGTCAGGCGCCAGGTGATATCTCTGAGTCCTCCAGCATGACATGGTGGTGGTCTCTCTCAGCGTGAAAAATAGGTGTCCCGTCAGGAGCCACTTTCCTCTGCCGTTTGGAACTTGCTGTCGCGATTCCAGATCCTGGGCCTGGCCGTGTATGCTTGTGCAGAGAAATGCCAGCGCTTTCTATCATACCCTCCATTTAAAAAAAAAATGGTTCTGTATTTGATGGGCTGCGTTGGGTCTTTTTTTGCTGTGCGCGGGCTTTCTTTCCGTTGCGGTGAGTGGGGGCTCCCCTTCGTTGTGGTGCGCAGGCTCCTCATTGCCAGTGGCTTCTCTTGGTGCGGAGCACGGGCTCCAGGCACGGGGGCTTCAGGAGTTGCGGCACATGGGCTCAGTCGTTGTGCCTCACGGGCTTCGTTGCTCCGCGGCATGTGGGACCTTCCTGGAGCAGGGATCGAACCCGTGTCCCCTGCAGTGGCGGGCGGATTCTTAAGCAGTGCGCCAGCTAGGCAGCCCCAGTTGTTTCTTGTATTTCAGGGAAAGGTTTCCTTTGGCTTTTGGTTTTGTCCCCGCCCCCACCCCCCAAGAAAGGTACTGTTGGTTGCTTTGTTGACAGTGGAAAACTGTGTTGCGGTTGCTGTTGGAGTGGTGGGGGTCGTCGTCCTTGTTGCTTTGTTTCCTTTGTGGGCGTTGTTTTCTGTTGGTTTTTTCTGGCTTTGTTTCCTTGTGGATGAAAATGCCTGGTCTTGGTCTGCTCTGTTCAGGCCTCCTGCCCACTTTCCCCATCGGGTTGCTTGTTCTGGGGGGGCTGCGTTGCATGAGGCCTTGCCCTGTTTTGGACAGGAACCTCTTATGGGACATGCTTGAGGTTTTCAGATGCGTGTGTGTGTGTACGTGTACACGTGTGTGTGTCTGTACGTGTACACGTGTGCATACACGTACATGTGTGTGTGCCTTTACGTACTCCTTGAAGGGCCACAGCAGTCCCAGAGCTTGACTTTGACTTTTTGGTAGTTTGGCTTGGTTTGATTTTGGTGGGACGACAGGTCACTGTGAACCTTTACTGTAAATCTCTCTCTCACGCGCGCGCGCGCGCGCACACACACACGCACGCACGCACGCACGCACGCACGCACGCACACTCACCACGTTGCATTGTGTAGATGTCCTGGAACGCGGTTTCTTTAGTGGATGGCTGTTGACTCGCTGCTCCCCGCCCCCCTGCCCCCGCCCGCCGGTGACTGTGGTCAGTCCATTTTGAAATCCACGTTCTGACCTCAAGGGCATGTTCCCCACCCACGCACCCATGTGTTCTCTTTGGACTTTGTCGCGGTCTGTGCGGAAATAGATGTTTGTTTCCATTTGTGTGGGGCCAGAGTGTATGTTTACTTTCGTTTCTAGCTTCCGGGCTCTGCGTATCAGCTTTCCAAAGCCCTTCCCCGTGCCAGAAGGGATGAGTTCCTGCGTCGTTCTCTGAGCGCTTGCCTGGTTTCGTTTCGCTGGTCCCCGCCTTCCCTCCCTCCCTCCCTCCCTCCCTCCCTCTCACCCTCCGGGGAGCTGGGGATCTCGCTTGTGGCACTGTGGGCGTCTCCGTGGAATTCCCCGCGCCCCCCCCCCCCCCATGGCCTGGAATCGCGTCCCCTTCCAGGCAGCCTCCCGGCGGCATCTTGCCAGCTACCCCCGCCCCCGTGTGCTGCCGGGGATCGGGACGCGCCGTGTCGTGTCGTGTCGTGTCGTGTCGGGCCGGGAGCTAGCTCCGAGGCGGACCCCTCGGGGCCGCGCGGGACGCCCGCCCCGCTCCGGGAGGAGCTCGGGCGTTTGGGCGGCCCGGCGCTCCGGCGTCCTCGGTGGCCGGCCGGCGACCGGGATCCGGCCCGGGGACGTTCGAGCCGGTTGTCGGGCGCCACCTGGCGGCCGCTTTTATATTGTCCCTTCCCTCCGGAGCTCCGGCGACCTTGTCGAGGGCTGTGACTCAGCCGCCGGGCCCGAAGCAGAGTTCCGGGAGGCGGGCGACGCTGGTGCTGGCAGCCCCGGTGGCGCCGAGGCGTAGGCGCCTCCTGCTGTCGCCTGAGATTGGGCCTGCAGATCTATGGGGCTGTGACTGCCGCCGCGCTCCCGAGCCGGGGCTGAGGGGCCGCCTGGCCGGGTCGACCAGCATGCGCCCGTGCCCCTCCGGCCGCGGGAACCCATGTCGGGTCGTGCCGCCGCGGTGGGAGAGGAGAGGGTCTGCCGCGCCCGGAGCGCCTGGGACTTGGTGGCCCGGCCTTCTCCTGGGCCGCCCTTGGGAGCGTTCGTTCCCCGACCCCCCCCACCTCCCTTTCCCGGTGCCCCCCGCGTCCCGCTCCGGAGGTGGGGACCGGCTCGGGCCGAGCGTTGAGGCCGGTGGAGGCCGCCACGGGCTCGGTGGTGGACGCGCGTGCGTCCCGGTCGTCAGATGCTTTCGGGCCGATGGTTTTCCGAGCCGGACTCCAGAGGTGAGGACCGGCCTGGGCCGCCAGCGGTGACCCGGAGAGGCTGGCCCGGGCCTGGGTGCGTTGCCCCGTGGGCTCCGGGCGTCTCCCTGGAGAAATGGGTTCAAGTCCCGATGGGTCCGGAGACGTGGACGGACCGGCCCCTGCTCGCGCAGGTGGCCGGCGAGGGTGCACCCGGCCTGTCAGCGTGCCCGCGTGGGTCCCGGTCGTCGGACGCGACTTTGTCTCCCCCCTCCGCTCTCCACCCCGAGTCCGGGCCGGGAGGTGGGGACTGGCGCGAGCCATACTGGGTGGCCCGGGGAGGGGCTCCCGGGCCCGGGCGTGGTCCCTCATGGGGCCCGCTCATCGGAGGCGGCTCGGAGGGGTGCTGTGTTTCTTTCTTGGAACCAAGTCCTGGCCCGGAGACTCGGATGGACCGGTGCCTGCCCGCGTGGGGGGACCGGGGAGGGCGTCCCCAGCCCGCTCCCTCTCCCCCGTGTCCCCGGCCCACTCTGCCACCCCTCCATCCCCGGGTCGACCAGGTGGCCCCGGGCGCTCCGGGGCAAGTGTGGATGGGGAAGTGTTGGGGGCAGGTGGCCGGACCGAGGTTCCGGGGGCCCCTGTGAACCTCGTGGGTGGGCCCCGCTGTCGGGCGCGATGATTTCTTCCGCCGGAAATGGGGCCTTTTTGCCACCAGATAGGTGCTGACACGGTGTTCTTCTGCGTCTGTCGCCGATAGACGCTGGGGCTCCGGACGCGGGCAGGACTCCGGGCTGGGGGCGGCTGTCTGACGCCCGGCTCGGTCCTTGCCGCTTGAGCTGCCCGCTTGGGCCTGCGCGCCGGCTCTTGCGTGCGCGTCCGGCTGCCCCGACCCGCGGTGCCGCCTCCGGCCTCTGGCTGAGCCCGAGGGCGGCGGGGCCAGGTGGCGTCGGGTGCTCGACCCTGTGCGCTGCCCCCGCTGCAGGCACCCGGTGGTGAGTGGCCGGCACGACCCCACCCCACAGGCTCTGTGCCCCGTGTCAGGCGTTCTCGTTCTGGGGTGGCTGGCTGCTCTTTGCCCGAGACGAAGGGGCGCCGGCGAGGCGGAAGCGGGCCTCCGTGTGACGGGTCTTCGCCGTGCCTCCCCTGCGGGCCTCCCCCGCCGTGGCTTTAGGCTGGGTGGGTCAACCGATTGATGTGGTGGTGCCACGCTCCGCTGGGCTGGGCCTAAGCCGTGCCAGACGAGGGACGGACGTTCCTGGGGGACGGGACCGCTCTTCTCGTTCTGTCCGCGGGCTCCTCGCCTCTCTTCCGCCCCGCCTGCCGGGGTGTGCGGAAGGCAGGGGTGCGGCCTCCGGCCCCGAACCCGCGGTCTCCCGCCCCCGCCTCCCAGCGTGGGCGGGGACCGGGGTCCTCGGACGCAGCAGACGCTCTCGCTGTGCCTCTTTGGCGTACGCCTCGCGAGCGGTCCTCCCCGCGGCGGGGAGGGCCGCCCCGCCGCCACGCTGCGCGCCCCCCGTCGGTGTGCGAGCGTGCCGCGCCTGGCCCTCCGTGGTGCTCCTGGAGCGCTCCAGGTCGTCCCTCAGGTGCCCGAGGCCGAGCGGTGGTGTTGTTCCCCTTTCCCAGCGTGTCCCTCGGGTCTCCGCCACCGTGGCGGGTGCCGTGAGCGGCTCTCTCTTGGGGGGGGTCGAGACGGTAAGGGAGGTGCGCCCGCCTGTTCCCCCCGGCGGTGGGGCCAGGGGCCGCCTCGTTGTGCTGGTCCTCAGCGGCGTGCCGTGGGGGCCTGAGCTTGGCCGAGCGCACGCCCCGTGTGGTCCCCACTACGTGGGGGGCTGCGCGCGGGCGTGGGAGCGATCGTGGGGGCCGGGGCCTGTGAGAGAGGGGGCTGTGTCACGCATCTTGGGCGTGCTCCCCCTCGAGGGCCCGAGGGGCGAGCCCGAGGGCAGCAAGCCTTACCGAGGTCGTGCCCCGGTCCTGGCCGCGAACGCTCCCGTGGGCCGTGTGCTTACCCATACCGCAGACCCCCTCCCCTCCAGGCGACTGGAGGAGGTGTAGGCGGCTCACGGAAGCGCCTCTGCGGGCCCGAAGGAGAGGCGCTGAGTGGGGGATGACGCGCCCTCAGTGAGAAAGCCTTCTCTAGCGATCCGAGAGGGAGCCTTGGGGTACCGAACCCCCCAGCTGCCGCCCCTCCCAAGTGTGCAGTGGCCACCGTGGCGACTGCCAGAGCACGTGGGTAGACCCCCCTCGCCTCCGCGGGAGGGGTGCGCCGGTCCCGCGGTGGGGCCGAGCGCCGCTCTTTGCCTACCGTGGCCCGCGCCTCCCCCCTCCGAGTCGGGGGAGGGTCCCGCCGGGCCGAGCCGAGCCGGTGTCCGAGGCGCGGGGTGGCGTGTGTGCGTGCGGGGTCGCCTCCGTTGGCGAGCCCGGAGGGGGGGACCCCCCGGTCCCGGCTCCCCAGTCCCGCAGCCACGGGGAGCCCTGCCGCGCCTGCCCTTGCCTCGAGCCGCAGCCGGCGGCGGTGTGTGGCCCTAGGTCGGGCCGCCTGGCTCGGGAGCGTTTCCCCAGGACGTGTGAGCCCTTGGGGTCGGCTGAGGTGGTGATGGATGTGTGGAGGCGACGCAGATGGATGCGCGAAGGGGTGGACGGGTTCCTCCGCTGCACGCGGGGGGAACCGTCGCATGCTAGGCCCCGGCGGCGGGGCCGGGTCGTGGGGAGGCCCTCGAGGGTGGCGGGCGCCGGCCGGCGTCCCAGGCGTTGGCGGGACCGCCCCCTGGTGTGGGG
>NC_080200.1:32729121-32749121 GCF_030028045.1 Hippopotamus amphibius kiboko | reverse complement strand
CACCGAGCGCCCCTCGGGATGCGGGCGCCCGGGACCCGGGCCGCCGAGCGGCCTGCAGGCTCTGTGGCCACGGGCCGCCGAGCGACCCTCGGGCCGCCGGTCGACTTGCAGGCAGGTCGACCAGCCGGCCGCGGGCCGCCGAGCGCCCCTCGGGCTGCGGGCGCCCGGGACCCGGGCCGCCGAGCGACCTGCAGGCTCCGTGGCCGCGGGCCGCCGAGCGACCCTCGCGCCGCGGGCTCCCCGAGAGCCGGGCCGCCGAGCGGCCTGCAGGCCGCGGGCTGCCGGCCGCCGAGCGCCCCTCGGGCTGCGGGCGCCCGGGACCCGGGCCGCCGAGCGGCCTGCAGGCTCCGTGGCCGCGGGCCGTCGAGCGACCCTCGGGCCGCGGGCGCCCGAGACCCGGGCCGCCGGCCGCCGAGCGACCCTCGGGCCGCGCGCGCCCGAGACCCGGGCCGCCGGCCGCCGAGCGACCCTCGGGCCGCGCGCGCCCGAGACCCGGGCCGCCGGCCGCCGAGCGACCCTCGGGCCGCGCGCGCCCGAGACCATGCCCGCCGGCCGCCGAGCGACCCTCGGGCCGCGCGCGCCCGAGACCATGCCCGCCGGCCGCCGAGCGACCCTCGGGCCGCGGGCGCCCGGGACCCGGCCCGCCGGCCGCCGAGCGACCCTCGGGCCGCGCGCGCCCGGGACCCGGGCCGCCGGCCGCCGAGCGACCCTCGGGCCGCGCGCGCCCGAGACCATGCCCGCCGGCCGCCGAGCGACCCTCGGGCCGCGCGCGCCCGAGACCATGCCCGCCGGCCGCCGAGCGACCCTCGGGCCGCGCGCGCCCGGGACCCGGGCCGCCGGCCGCCGAGCGACCCTCGGGCCGCGCGCGCCCGAGACCATGCCCGCCGGCCGCCGAGCGACCCTCGGGCCGCGCGCGCCCGGGACCCGGCCCGCCGGCCGCCGAGCGACCCTCGGGCCGCGGGCGCCCAGAGACCCGGCCCGCCGGCCGCCGAGCGACAGCACGCGCGGACTCGGGCTGCGCAGCCCCGGGCTGCCGGTGGACCCGCGGCCGCCGCTTGACCCGTGTATGCTTGCTGTTCATCTCCTGGAGATTCCTGCACCAAGCTGATTGAATGAGGAACATGGAAGCACTGTATATAGGCTTTGCATTTTTCTCTTCGTTTCCTGTACTTTGCCTTCGTTTCCTTTGCGTGTGCTCTATTTTATTGTACATGTTATATTGCTTGTTATTTTTTTATTCATTTAAGGTAGGACCGCTTTCATGCGTTTCTACACCTCCCCGCCCCCCCCCCCCCCCCCCCCGCCCCGCGTCTCCCTCCTCTGGTGCCCGCCCCAAATGAGGTCGCATCATCTTTCATAGTGTACATCCTGGGCCAGCATAAGCTTTCCAAGAATAAAATGCCCCCCCGCCTTTCCTTCCCAAGGACACCACGAACACCTCCTGTCCTGTGCAGTGCTTTTTCACCCACCGCCAGCAGAGGGCCCTCTCTGACAGACCCAGGAACTCCCCTGCTCCGAGTCATCCAGGAGAGGCTGTTCCGTTCTGTGTGAAACGGGTGGGGTGGGCTGATGAGACATCATTGCTTAGAAGGCCATCGGGTTCACCGGTTCGGTGGCAAGAGAGAACATCCTCATCCTCCTTGAGGTTGACTCGGAAGGTCTTCGGGCCCGCAGGACACCGCCCCCAAATGGGCCTCCGTGGCATAGGGAGATTTTGCCATGCGAGGTGACAACAGGAGGGGAACACGGACCCTCCTTTCCTTCTCCCGTCTGAAAGCAGGAAGAAAATCTCTCACGGGAACAGGGTGGTGGAGGGGGCGGCCGGGAGGTGTAGAGATGAGGACTGACTGCTTTCCTGTCTTAAGAAATCACGAATCATCCAAGTGGGACCGCTCATAACACACAGAGGACAGAAGTGTGGACGAGATGAGGAGAATGTGTAAGGGAACGTCTTCCACAAGAACTCTTTTCCATAGGCCGACTTCAAGACTTTCCAACATCTCTAGGTTTAGGGGTGGACTGAGTGCCATGAAAGAATGGACATTCAGCAGCCTGTCTACATCATCTCCAAAGAAGGGAAAATGCTGAAACGTCCCTAGCTCCACAAGCCTAAGGGTCTCCCTGCTCCGGAGAGTTGGAGCATATGCGTGCTTCCATGCCTACACAGATCTTGCGCTTTAGGGAAACCACAAACTAGGCAGGAGCCTGGACTTCTACAAGGCAGTCCATGTTCACACGGGTCACTGTGGTTGGCTTCCTTACTTTCATTGGATTGGGGTGGGGTGGGGTGGGGTGGGGTGGGGTGGGGTGGGGTGGGGGGCGGGGGGGGGCGGTGACAAATGTCCAAGGATGAGGCATCCTAAAGAAGGAACGTGTGTGGTCCAAGCTACCCGAGGTCGCCATCCTCATTGTAGGAAGAGGACCTCTTTGGGGAGTGTGGGGAGGGGGGAGGCAAGGTAGAAGGTATGCAGATAAGGTTTGGGGGAGGGAAAAAAAGACATTTCGGTCCTAAAGCTAGTCATTTCGAAATGGGAAACAAAGGACACAAGGGAAAAGCTAAAACTGGGCACAGGCGATTGGAAAAGGTTTCTGAGGAGAAGAATCTTCGGAAAGGAATGGGAACCGTGGTCAGGACTGCTTAAGATGAGGATGGATTCAAGGACACACATGAGTGTTCGTATCAACAGGAAACCAGTGCAAAACTAGAATTCAGTTTTCTGTCTCTCGGTGAAAAAGGCCAACTTTGGGCTCGGGCTTGGGTGTTTCTTCTATTGCTCTGCTCTCTCCGTCATGAGAGAGAAAGCTTTCCTTCCTTTTTCCGGAAGGAAGGAAGGAAGGAAGGAAGGAAGGAAGGAAGGCAGGCAGGCAGGCAGGCTTATGTCTTCTAAAAATCATCACTTCTTTTCTAGGTTACCTTTATCAGGTCTTGGGGGACTCTCGTGGACTTAGTCCTCTTGATATTCAAAGAGCCAGGGTTGGCTCACAAGGAAAGAGGCTTCTCTCTTTGCCTAGCAAGTCTTTCCCTGGGATGTGGGTGACGTGGCTAAGGAGGCACTGTTCCCCAGTGACCTATCTAACTGTTTTACACTCGTTGGGGTATTTTGGACACATTTGCCCCCAAACCGAATGACACATGAAGTCTTTTGCACTTAGAATGCATGTTGAGAGAGGATCCAAGAGGAGAGGGCCTAGCTCAAGAATGTGTTCTCTCTCCTTCGAAAGCAGAGCCATGAAACGGAGTAGGCTTCCTGGAGAGGTTTCCTGACATGGGAAGCGTTGTCGAAGAGGAAGGAACGTGAAGCCTTCTTTGGCTTGTGTCTATACACGGGTGTGTTCCAGCTGCTCTGGAAATGATGGGATCCTTCTTCTCTGCCCTGGCATACAGGGTTTTCGGTCGTCCAAATGGAGGCTCACACGACAGGGACTGAGCCCAGTATCAAGGAGATATTCCACCCGAGTTTCATGCCGAGGCGGCAACAACAGCCTCTTGAAAGATGATGGGGGGTGGGGGGGGGGCCACACGTGGATCAATTCCATTCTGTCCATTCAACAGAGGGTCGGGGCTACAGCAGACCCCAGAGAGGGACAGCAGACCCCAGAGAGGGGCAGCAGCCCGGCCGGCCACTGGGTCTCCATGTCTCAGGCTTCCTGGGGAACCTCACCCCCCCCCCCCAGGTCCCCGCCGCCCCCCGCATTCCGCCACCCACCTTGGTGCATTTCGAATGGCTCCAATTGTAAATAGATGCTGGTGGGAAGATTTCTACAGGTTACCTGCAATGGCTGACCTGTCATGCTTGTCACCCTGGGGGAAAACAATTCTCTTTGTCCCCAGAGGCGTCAGACCTCCTCTCTCAGGAACCCCTGAGCCCCGGCCACTGGACTTCACTCCACTGGCACGTAGTAAGGGTCATCCAAACGTTCCTGTGACGGTGAGTATGGTTTCCATGTGGGTTGAAGCCTTCCCTTGCTGCAAGCCTTCTGTCCTCACCATGGCATAGAGACGGTTAAAAAAAAATTGTGTTTGCCACTTTGGGTATACCTTCCACAGCCTGCAGTGATCAAGGCACCCACTTCACTGGGCAAGTCCTATGAGCCTTCACAAAAGCTCTTGCAAACTTCTTGGGACCATCACTTTTCCAGTCACGCTCAATCATCAGGCAAGATTGACAGGGCCGATGGGAAAACTGGACTCCGAGAAGAACGAGTGACCTACGTGGGGCTGAATGAACTGAGGACTAGGATGATAGTGTGTGTATGACTACTTGTCTACAATAGGACTGATTGGGGAAGCCGCTGGGGGCGGGGGGGGGGGGGGCCAGGGTGCGGATACCTTAGGAGCTTGGGATGAACATATACACATTCCTATACGTAAAGTGGATAATCAACAAGCTCTTACGACTTGGCACAGGAAACTATACTCAATACTTTGTAATAACCTATAAGAGAAAAAAAATCTGAAACAGAATCTATATCTATCTATCTATCTACCTATCTTTCTATCTAAATCACTGTGCTGTACACCTGAAACTGCACGACATTATAAATGCTTCCATTATTTCAAACAGAAAAGAATCTCCTAACCTGAGTGAGAGAGAGAGAGAGAGAACAGGACGGATTGTGAAATCTTTTCTTTTCCAGCTACAAGGGAAAATGAAAACAAACAAAACCCAATTTATTTTAAAAGTTGGACATCCATTTGGTGACTTGTACCCTTGTCAGCAAAATGGAATCACTTCTCTTTTTCTCCCTACCTGCTCCGTCCAGAATTCAGAAACTCTCCGTGAGGCTCCTTATTTCTTTGGCAAGAGAGTCACTTGCACGCGTTCCTTAGAGGCCCACGTTACGTTTCCATAAAACGGGAATACACACTTGTGGATATGAGATTCTGGTGCTATTCATTTTCCTTAGGGTGTTGCTTTTCACCTGAAAACCGGACTGGATCCTGAAGTCTTTCAAGTTGCCCCCAATATCTGGCTACAACTCTCTCCATGAATGTTTCCCACTTTCGCCCACCCTTTTGACTTGGCATCACTGACAACGAAAACGGCCCTTTGCCTGAAGCCCTACAGACCGAAGCTGGAGGACTTGGTGAAAACTTTAGAGACATGGCCACCACAGCTCCTGTGGAAACCATCCTGGTGCCTGTTTCTGTGAGAGCCACTCTGAAAGTCGAACCAAACACCCGACATCATCACAGCCATTTCAAACTGCTAAAGTTGCTTCCACCCTAACATCTACAAATCTTCTTCACTGACACCGCCCCCCACACGCTCCCCCCCCCCCCACTGGTTTATAATCGGCTCCAGTGATGGACCTTTGTCTTCCTTTGGTTTCCATACAAGTGCCTCTTAGGAAATAACCTGATTGCTTGCACCACAGGCCTAGTTTTTGGGAGCCCATCAACATCACTGCCTCCTGAGAGGAGATATGATAACTGTTTCACAGAACCGACCTGTTCTCAGAACTCAGAAACAGTTTCCATGAAATGGAGGCCTCTACTAACCTATTTTCTCCCTTTCCCTCCCTCCCCGCCTCCCTCCCTCCCTCCATCTCCCTCTCCCTCTCACACACACACACACACACACACACACACACACACACACACACACACACACAGTCACCAGGTCAGCTTTCAATATGTTCAGAGTAGGCCGCCCCAAAATGTGTCTCCTTGAATTCAAGTCGCTTAAGAACTGGACAGCACAAGACCGGACATTCTGGCCCTCCTTTCTGTCCTCCCACAGCAGAGCACGATCTCAAGTTAAGACGTTTGCTTCCACGCATGTCCGTGATTCTCAAATGGTTTAGTGGGGTTTCCTGGGTTAGGAAAAAGAGGGGACTCCTATTTGCCTGAGACAAGGAGAAGTTCTCACACAACCTTCACCCATCCCTCCCTCCCTCCCTCCCTCCCTCCCTCCCTCCCTCCCTCCCTCCCTCCCTGCAGTTTGGAGGGGGCAGCCTAAGGGTGGGGAAATTGGGGAAGGAAAAAAAAAAGCCGTTCGATAAAGGGGAGCTCGAGGCAAAGTCAAAGGCTCCCGATCTGACCGGAGAGCATTCTGCATTTGAATGAAGCGATTGAACAAGGCCCTGCGGAATGAAGCGTCCGGACTTCCCCTCCCCCTCTCCCGGCAACTATCAGCCCTGGCGACTTGGGAAGGAGCGAGCGGTGGAGAAGCGGGCGGGGGCGGGGGCGGGGGCGGGGGCGGGACCAACAGACAATAGCCGCTGCCTGCCTGCCTGCCTGCCGGGCTGAGGCCTGAGGGCTGCGGGCCACGCTGGTTTCTGCAACTCAATCCCTTCCAGGAAGCACCTGTGATGACTGCTTGGCAGGGAATGGTCAAAGCTGAACTCTCTTGGCCTATTTCTGAAAAAGGCCTGAGTCTCAGCTACGACAGATTTTCTGGATTTCTTGGCCCATGCGCAGACCCGCACCCTCCCATCCTGTCAGATCCTTTGTACCCACACCTCCCCTGGGAGAGTTCGTTGGCCTCGTCTGGAACATGAACAAGCAAAACCAAACATAGTGTGACATGATGTATTGGTCTTTATTGAAAAGAAACGTGCTCCTCTCGCACACCTGAGGGCAGGAAGCAAAGGCACGTTCTCAGCAGGACGGGGGACAGGGAACCCGAACCCAGGCCGGTCAGCAGTGGCCCCCTGCCCCCCACCGCCCCGCCCTCCCCATCCCCGTCTCTCCCAGGCCCACGTGGGGCCTCCCTTCCCTGCCTCTCTCTGTGCCCCTCGTCTCCAGCTCCCCCAGCCCAGCTTCCGCACCCCCCCCCCCCGGCCCCGGGAAGGGGAGGCATGTCTGTCCCAGCTCCAGTTCTGATATTTCACTTGTGAAACTTCCCTAGGCCCAGGTGCCAGCTTGCCGTCCTGCTGCTTCATGTCCGTCTCTATCAGCCATGCCCAAAGGGCACGGGAAATTATGGACAGCAAATAGCACACCTAGACGGTGTGTGCGTGGGGGGGGGGGGTGTCCCTTCTCCAGGAAGCAGTGAGGGAACAAAAGGAGGCCTGGGGGAAGGAGTCCTGGGTGCCTATCATCGCGCCCCCGCCCCCCCACCGCCCCGCAGAGCACCATTCATTTCCATCTCCGCATCTGAAGGACACATAGTCCTGGTTGAAGCAACTTGATGAGGATTCCCCTCCTAACGACGTGACAGAACCTATGAAGAACTGCACTCCTTGAATCCATAAATGCTAACGGGATCCAAGGAGTTTTCCATCAATGGCAGAAAAAGAAATGGTCCTGAACATAATAACTGCCAAGTATTCCTCTAGACGGAGGCATCATTCACTTTTTCTTAACTTTTTTTCTTTTCATGTTTTACAATAAACTGTATATATTTAGAGTGTACAATTTTTGGTACCCCAATCTTCCAATTCATTCCCCCCCAACCCTCCCCGCTTTCCCCACTTGGTGTCCATATGTTTGTGCTCTACATCTGTGTCTCTCTTTCTGCCTTGCACACCAGTTGATGTGTACCATTTTTCTGCAGTCCACATATATGTGTGAATATACAATATTTGTTTTTCTCTTTCTGACTCACTCTCATTCACTTGTTAACAACAGTAACGATGACGACGACCACGACGACGACGACAAGGACAAGGATAAGGACCGGAAAAACAACAACAGAGAGAGCACTGGGCGAGTTTTCCACTTCTTAAAGGAAGGAGGCTGTGTTCCCAGGCAGGTTGGCTCAGCTGCACAGTTCCCTCCGGTGACTATTCCTGGGGGCACCGTCGAGGTGATGCACGAAACACACAGGAGGAGGCCTTCTTGAATGTCCTGCCCAGGAAATGGGGACATGATTCCAGCAGTGGCGATGGCTGCCCTTCTCTTTAGGGTGACACACGGGCCTGATGGCACCGGGCAAACCCTCCCCTCCCTCCCTCCCTCCCTCCCTCCCTCCCTCCCACCTACCTACCTTCTTCCTTCCTTCCTTCCTTCCTTCCTTCCTTCCTTCCTTCCTTCCTTCCTTCCTTCTTGAGGCTCTTGGCCTCCCCACTGAAAGGAAGAGCCCAGGGCCCAGCAGCAAAGACCTTCTGCTGATCCTTGCCAGGGGCTCTCATTTTACACACTTGAATAGGATCAGTAGACACCGTCATCTCATGAGAAGCAGAAAATATCATCTAAAAGCCTACTTTCCTGGTGTCTCAGCGTCCAGGGCTCCTCCTTCTCAGGGGATCTTGTGCTCTGTAGGGATAATTCACATGCTGGGGGAGTAGGTTCCCAATAGCATCTTATGAAATGGATTACAGGATGTCTTCCTTTGAAAAAGATAAAGATTATTTGGGAAAGTTATTCATATGAAGCACATGGATGATATCCTCTCTGATCTATATATTAGAGTTGACCGTTGAACAACCAACATGGGGGATTAGGGGGGCCGACCCCACACACACCATTGAGAACCCATGCATAACTTCACAGTCCAAGCTCTGTATCGGGGCTTCCACCTCTGGGTACTCAGCAACCAGAGATCCTGCAGTGCCATAGTGCACAGCTATGGAAAACATCCCCTTATGAGTCACACACACACACACACACACACACACACACACACACACACACACGCGCGCGCGCGCGCGCACGTGCTCGAGCGCAGACATCTCAACTTTGTTACCCAAACGTTAGTGGTGTTCGAATAATCTTAGAAGTGATGACTGCTGTCTGATGAAATCAATGGATCCATCAATCAATCTATGACACTACACTTTGTATTTCCTAGTCTCAAAATTATTTGGAATTTGGCTGCTTAGAAGTTTAGCTTGGTCCTTCAAGGACAGTGTCAGTTGGAGAGAAAATAACATTTCTTCAAATCATGGAAGTGAAATAGTCCTGGACGCTTATGTGAAACATTAACATAATTTTTCTTCTTTATTTTATAAGATAACTGGAATTAGGAAGAAAATCTCCTCGTGAAAAACCAGGTGCTACCTTTCCTTGACTGATGATCGAAGAGGAGAAAGCATTTTCTGGGCCCATGCAACTTGAGAGAAGTTCTAACTTTTCTGGAAAAGAAAGATTCCCACCCTCCCCTTGCTCGGCCATGCTAGAAACCTTCCCCTGCCCCAAACTCTGACGTGTCCCCTTGTTTGGCCTCACTGTGTGTCGTCCGTGGGCACGGGAACACACTTGCGTTCCGTAACAGGAGAGCCTATGGAGAAAAGATCTCTGCCCACTTTCATGGGATCTGCATTGCTGGCTAGGTAAACCTAAGACATCAAAAGAAGTGCCTTGGAACACATGCTCCTTCCACACTGGTCACCTCATAGGATTCCTAAATGACTCTGGTTCAGCACTCACTCGACTTGGCTGTGTTTCTGTGCTTCCTGACCTAAAGGATCTATCTGGATATGCCACCCGATAGAAGCTGAAATAAATTCACTTTGGACGTGTGTGAATGCCGTTCATACAGAGAGTGGGGACTGCAGGGAGCTCTTGTGGATAAAGAAAAATGGGGGAACACATGTAGGCGACAGCACATAAAGTATAGAAAGATACACGAAGGTTTCCTTCGTTCGCGGGTTGGGAAGGGGGAACGACAGAACATTCCCTGCTTCTACTCTACGCACGCACGCACGCAGCAGGCAGGCAGGCAGGCAGGCAGGCAGGCAGGCAGGCAGGCACCGGAGTGGGGTGGGGTGGGGGGAGCTGGCTCCTTACCCCACCCACCAGGGACGCGTGCGCGTTTAAAGAGACCAGGAGGAACGTGGTGGCGGTGGCGATGAGGAAGGAGGACCACGTTCAAGGTGTGGATTTGCGGTGAGGGCTACGTGAGGTGACTAAGAACTCGGTGCAGTGAGCGGCCCATACAAGGACAGAAGCGATGGTCCCCTAATGCTTGCAGGGCCTGGCCAGGAGCATGAACGGGCGCCCGTGTCCCCAGGTTGGCATCATGACACTAGTTCATCCCTGTGAAACAGGATGTGTTTTCTGTGTTCTCCTGTCTTGACAAACACACGTCTTTACCTGTGTCTCCGTACAACGACGGTCTCTGCGTGACAGTCGGCAGAACATCCCCAGGGACAATTATCACAGAGACCTGAGGTTCTGCTTGGCTGGCAATGCTTGTGTGAATACTGCAGTGAGATACAGACAGACAGACAGACACACACACACACACACACACACACACACACACACACACACCCCTACGTATAATTATGTGTATTTAATACGATATCTGTATTGATTTTCTGTCTCAGATGACGAATGATGCTGTCAGCCTCATGATTTTCACACAGGGTTTCTGTGTGTGTCCTACTGTCGGGACAACATAGCCGGTCTGTGTCATGGAAGCAGAGACACCGTGGGAGTCACAGGAATGAAGACCTCGTTCTAGGAACTGGACCTTCCAGAGGCCTGGGAGCAGCTGGGCAGGGCAGGGCTGGGCTGGGCTGCGGAGGAGGGGAGGGGAGGGAAGGCTGTGGCTCTCAGTCCTCTGAGTGCCCGGTGGCAGTGGCGGAGGTGGCAGTGCCGATGGAGCTGTCAGCGCCCACAGGGAAAGGTAGCCACCGATGTGCGGGGCCACAGGGGAGACATGGAGAGACTCGGGGGAAGGCACAGCTGTCCCTCGGTGGATCTGCGGCCAGGCAGCCAGGAGTGGCCTGGGCCACTGTCGTCCAGGGGGCACCAGCTGGGAACACTAGCCAGACGCAGGGCGGCGGGGGTGGGTGGGTGTGTGTGTGTGTGTGTGTGTGTGTATGTGTGGATGGACAGCCTTCCACCCTGCACCTCTGTGCCCACCTGTCACCGTGTGGGATGGCGACAGCCTGCAGAGAGCCTTGGCTGTGGCTTCACTTCCAATGCCTACATCCCATCCAGCGTTCTCTTCGCACCAGCCCTACCCTGGGGTCGCACGGGGAGGGGGAGACTCAGAAAGGCGGTTCCCAGGCTGCCCCCGCATGGAAGTCACATGAGCCTCCGGACATGGCCGTGCCACGTCAAACACGCGTCTGGAGGTAGGTCAGACTTTACATTGTGTTACGGTTTGTTTTCTTGGGAGAAGTTGTGTCTCTTAGGCCAGGAGCAACTGGAATTGTCGGTCAAAGTCCTCAGGCAGCCCTTTGACTTGGAGGCCGAGCACAAGTTTGACACGGTATGTTTCCGGTGACATGGAATTGCAGATGGCCCACGAAGCATGCTCTCGGCAATACTGCCAAGCCTGTGGTCTCACAGGGGACGGTCTCCTCGACCGAGATGTCACCATCTCGGGAGTCCGCACCTGGAGCGACACGGTGACCTCAGGACGGGCGCCCTGTCTGTGCGCCCCATCCGGATGCGCGTGGACGGGAATGGAGCAGCTCTGGGAACGGTGGACGATGCCAGCTCTTGTTCTTCTGCTCTGCTGCCTGCCGTGCACGGCTGTGGAGAGGGACGCGCCGCTGTGGAGAGGGATGAGCCGAGTCCAGTGTCTCTGAACCCACCCCAGGCAAAGAGGAGCAGGACAGTGGGTGTGGGCCCTCCCTCGTGTGTGGCCAGGATCCTGTGCGGGGGGAGAGTCCCTGGCCCTCCCGCTGAGAGGAAGGTGCGAGAGGTGGATCGGCGGCGGTGTCTTTCCTCGGGGCCCCAGAGCTTCTGCGGCTCCGATCTCCCCTCTTCACAGTTCTAGTTGGCGCCCGCCCCAGCACAAACCTACCTGAGAGCTTCCCTGGTATCCGGAAGCGATGGCTTTGTGTTTTGAGGACGCAAGGGGAGAAAGAGCTGAGCAAAGCTTTTCCCTGGAACCTGAGTGTCTATGGGTGTGTCTGGCCCATCACCAGCGAGCGTGCTGAGTGCCACTTCCTGAGGGCAGGTGCTCTTTAAGGAAAGTATGGCTTCGTATCTTTGTGACACGCAGGCCCTTCTAGAATGTGGAGCGAGTTTCTCAAGAATCCCAGCAGAATCCCAGGTGCTGTGGAGGCTAGGGCCTCAAAGGTCCGGCTCCATCCCCTCTCTCCATCCTGGCCTGGCCTGGCCTGGCTGGGCCCCTAAGGACCCTGCTGGCCTCTAGAGTGGCCCCTGCTTCTCGGTTGGTTTCCACGCTGCTGCTCACAGAGCCATCTTCTCCAAAGGCAGCCGACCGCCGTATTCCTTCCGTGGAGGCCTGGCACGGCTCTCCTCGGCTTGGATGATAGCATGAGAGGACTGACAAGCTGGGTCCTTCCTCCAGGGCTGACCTTTTACAAACTCCGCCTTGAAGAGGGGTAAAGTCAGCATGTCATTCTCACGTGTAAGATGGGACCCGAGGGGCCCGTTCCTAGCTCTACCACTTGGGAGAGTGGGGGACTCTTCCGTCAAGGAAACGGAGAGCTCATACTTGATGGTGCGGTTGTCAGAAGCCTTTTTCTAAGCCTCCCCTGGCCCCACCGTGTCAGAAAGACGTGTCCCTCCACCTGCCGGGGACTTGATGAAGGAGAGTCACTCTGGTAGAAGTACCCGAAGCTCGATGACTTCACTGCCGTCTCCCTTTCTCTGGCACGGGCCCGCCCCTGGAGGAGCCCTGTCTTCACCTGGCCGTGACGGCACCGCTCAGGGGAGCTGGAGACAGGACCCCAATGAGGGCAGGTGGATGGGAGCCTGTTCAAAATGACCTACACACCCAATCTGCCGTAGACATGGTCCACAGATCGTGGACGTGCCTGTGCCCCCGAAGACATCCGTGTGGCCCCGGGCATCCGGCAGCCATCTTCTCCATGTTCTCCTGACCTGTGCTCTCGCTCTTTTCTCCGGAGCACTCGCCTGATGATTCGTGGGGGCATGAAACCCCAGCTGGCAGGAGCCAAATGATCTTCCCAACACAAGGGAAAAGAAGAGGTGGGGTCCCGCATCCATCCAATGTTTCTGTGCCTAAGAATGAGTTTCTAAGAAATCTCATCCTCCTTTAGCTCCCTTAACACCCCCCCCACCCCGGCGCCCGCCAGCCCGGGCCATAGTATAGTTACTTTCCCAGATTTCCTCCCTCTCCTCAGCAGAACCGAAGAGATTGTAGGTGTTGCCACTTCTCTGAGTCTTTCTTTGCTTTCTTAGGAGGGCTGCCCCATGTCACGTAAAACTTGGAAGACATACATGCGTGAGCATCTCTCCTTGTGATTCTAACCCAGGGAAGAGCATTTAAAACTCGAAAGGAGGCAAACTAGGGTTCAGGCACCCAGAGCTGAGCTGGGTGGCCACTGGGAAGAGAGTTCCAGACCCCTTCCTGTTTGGGGGAGGGGGAAATCTCCCCCTCTGCCCCTCTTGAGTCCTCGTGGCTGGACTCATCCTAACATGGACTCAAGGCGGATAGAGGAAGCGGGAGCGGGAACACGTGTTCGTTTGTTGTTGTTGTTGTTGTTTTACCTTCTAGCCGTGAGAAGTGGCTGAGGCGGGCAGCTTTTCGACTGTGTAGACCAAGGGACAGTACATGTGTGAGACAGGGATCAGACCGAGAGACTTAGCTTTCGGGTGCGCCCTGAGGGAAGGAAGAATCTAAACAGAGTTTGGGCTTGGGGGGGTCCCTGAAAGAAGTCACAGTGTCTGTCTCCCTAGGCTTCTCGGCCCCAATGAATTCCCTACTTTGGGGATCGGAGCGTCCTCCTAACTCCAGGTGCAGATGCAGGGAGTGCGCCTTTCACCCGAGAGAGAGATGGATGTCTCGCTTTCAGGGAGACACAAAGAAGAGCCCGAGGGTCCCTCTTGTGTTGGCCGCCTGCTTGAGGTCACCGTCACGCCAAATGATCACTGTGCCACGGAGGTGCATTTTGGCGTGGCCTATCCTGGGCTCCACAGCCACCTCCCTGAGAACGGGTATGGTCAGAACCGTAGGAAGCTCAAGGGCGCCGCCAGCCGGTTTCAAAAACGTATCTGTCAGCACCTGCTGGCTGCAACCGCGAGGTTTGCAAGTGCCCTCCGCATAATTCTCCCCCTCCCCCGCAACGACGTCATCACTTCCAATCCTGGCGAACAATGTATGGAACCTTTGCTGGGGTTTTCGTTTGTTTCTCTTTTGTGGGGTTTCTCTCTCTCTCTCTCTCTCTCTCTCTCTCTCTCTCTCTCTGTCTCTCTGTCTCTGTCTCTGTCTCTGTCTCTGTCTCTGTCTCTCTCTGTCTCTCTCTCTCTGTCACACGCGCTCTGATGTTCGGGGCCTAATGGGAGAAATGAAATCAAGCGAGGGGTTTTGCCCTCAGGTTGCCTTGGTCTCGGGTTGACTTGTGTGCGCTGAGAAAGACGGCCTTTACTGAAGGCCCTGCGCAGACTTTTTGACACCCCCGATCCATGGAATCCTGAAGCTGTGGAACCTAGAAATCTTTCGGTCTCCTTTTGATTTGGAAATCTTCTCCTTGACAGAAAGAAGCCCATTTAAAAGAGAAAAAGAAAAAGTGGAACTGCATGAGCAGATCGGTTTTTAGATCTCAGCCGGGCGGCTGCCCGGTTCTCTGGGGAGAACTGTCTTCATCTTGCAAATCTGTACACACAGCCCACAGTGGCCTGGGATGGAGGCCAGTGGACTGGATTGGGCAGAACCTGAGACCAGAGGAAAGAGAAAAAAAATAAGAAAAATGGTGGTGGTGGTTGGGGGGAGGGGGAAGAGGTCTGCTTTGAAAAATAGGAACTGCTGGCAGGGCTCCCTCACCCCCACCCCCCCACCCCAAAGTAGGACTGTGTATCCAGGCGTAGAAATGATACTGCGCCAAGAAGGCAAGCGCTGTTGAGACTGCTGTTCCTATGATGTTACAAACCGAAAGCGATGCTTTCTGGTCGAGGCTCTCCATGACAATCTGCTAAGCAAATCACACGTTGGCTGTTTTGGACGTTCTCTGCAGTTTTCATTGGGAGTGAGGAAGAGCCGTTTGTACATGTTTTGATACAATGTTTTGAATGCTGTGGGACCATGGTATGTTTCCGCCGTGGATGAACAAGGTTGCCTTTTCCAGCTTCCGCTTGCATGGTCATTTCCTGGTCCTGACGACCCCCCCGCCCCAAGTGAGGGAGGCCTGTGTGTCTTTGTGTCCATTTAGAAGGGTTGGTGCTTGATGCCAGCATGATATCCAAATCTTGATTTTGGACTTACCAAACTACTGTTGGGAGTTTGTTTCTTGTCTTAATCTCCCTTAACTCTTGCAGTCACCTGAGTGTCCACTCTTGATTTCGCGTCTCTCTCTGCCTCTGTCTCTGTCTCTCTCGCTCTTTCCTTTTGTTGATTTCTTCAAGGCAAGCCATCTTTTTCCTCCTCCTCCTCCTCCTCCTCCTCCTCCTCCTCCTCCTCCTCCTCCTCCTCCTCCTCCTCCTCCTCCTCCTCCCCCCCCTCCTCCTCCTCCCCCACCACCCTCCTCTTCCTCTTGCTCCTTTCTCTGCCCCCCTCCCCCCTCCCTCCCTCCTCCCCCCGCCCTTTTAAAATGGAAGTCTAACAGACTGACAAGAGTATATTGGTTTTCAGGTGTATACCCTAGCGAGTGGCTATGTTTACACATGGCCCAGGGATCTCCGTGATAAGTCTCGTTGCTGTCTGTCACCATTCGATGTCATGACAGTAGGATGGACTCTATTCCGCCTGCTGTACATGACATCCTGCGAGTGAGTTGTTTATTTCATAACTAGAAGTGGGCACCGCTTCCTCTCCCTCACCTATTGCACTCGTCTCCCTCTTCCCCCCTCCCTCCCTCCTCTGGCCACCCCCCATTTGTTCCTTTTAGGTGTCGAGGAACCTGTTTGCGGTTCCTTCTTTGTGTTCATGTGTGTGTATTGCTGTGTACGTTCTTCACAGACATGATAGTCTCGCGACCTGAGGTATCTTGTGTAGCGCAATACCCTCTGGGTCTCTCCATGTTTCCGCGGATGGCAAGACCTCATTCCCTGGTAGGGTTGAGTCATAAACGCGCGCGCGCCTGTGTGTGACTAGGTAGAGACGTATGCACACAGAGAGCGCTATCGGTATGTCCCTAACTATGGCTACATAGGGATAGGTGTGGATACACATACACGTGTATGTATGTGTCACCCTCACCCCCTCGGTGGGCACGTAGTGGAGTTGCTGGGTCACGTGGTAGTTGTTGGTGCAGTGCTTTCAGGGACTTCTGTGCTGTTTTCCGTAGTGTCATCTGTTGTCGGGGAGCCATTCTGTCAGGCGCCAGGTGATATCTCTGAGTCCTCCAGCATGACATGGTGGTGGTCTCTCTCAGCGTGAAAAATAGGTGTCCCGTCAGGAGCCACTTTCCTCTGCCGTTTGGAACTTGCTGTCGCGATTCCAGATCCTGGGCCTGGCCGTGTATGCTTGTGCAGAGAAATGCCAGCGCTTTCTATCATACCCTCCATTTAAAAAAAAAATGGTTCTGTATTTGATGGGCTGCGTTGGGTCTTTTTTTGCTGTGCGCGGGCTTTCTTTCCGTTGCGGTGAGTGGGGGCTCCCCTTCGTTGTGGTGCGCAGGCTCCTCATTGCCAGTGGCTTCTCTTGGTGCGGAGCACGGGCTCCAGGCACGGGGGCTTCAGGAGTTGCGGCACATGGGCTCAGTCGTTGTGCCTCACGGGCTTCGTTGCTCCGCGGCATGTGGGACCTTCCTGGAGCAGGGATCGAACCCGTGTCCCCTGCAGTGGCGGGCGGATTCTTAAGCAGTGCGCCAGCTAGGCAGCCCCAGTTGTTTCTTGTATTTCAGGGAAAGGTTTCCTTTGGCTTTTGGTTTTGTCCCCGCCCCCACCCCCCAAGAAAGGTACTGTTGGTTGCTTTGTTGACAGTGGAAAACTGTGTTGCGGTTGCTGTTGGAGTGGTGGGGGTCGTCGTCCTTGTTGCTTTGTTTCCTTTGTGGGCGTTGTTTTCTGTTGGTTTTTTCTGGCTTTGTTTCCTTGTGGATGAAAATGCCTGGTCTTGGTCTGCTCTGTTCAGGCCTCCTGCCCACTTTCCCCATCGGGTTGCTTGTTCTGGGGGGGCTGCGTTGCATGAGGCCTTGCCCTGTTTTGGACAGGAACCTCTTATGGGACATGCTTGAGGTTTTCAGATGCGTGTGTGTGTGTACGTGTACACGTGTGTGTGTCTGTACGTGTACACGTGTGCATACACGTACATGTGTGTGTGCCTTTACGTACTCCTTGAAGGGCCACAGCAGTCCCAGAGCTTGAACTTTTTGGTAGTTTGGCTTGGTTTGATTTTGGTGGGACGACAGGTCACTGTGAACCTTTACTGTAAATCTCTCTCTCACGCGCGCGCGCGCGCGCACACACACACACACGCACGCACACACGCACGCACGCACGCACGCACGCACACTCACCACGTTGCATTGTGTAGATGTCCTGGAACGCGGTTTCTTTAGTGGATGGCTGTTGACTCGCTGCTCCCCGCCCCCCTGCCCCCGCCCGCCGGTGACTGTGGTCAGTCCATTTTGAAATCCACGTTCTGACCTCAAGGGCATGTTCCCCACCCACGCACCCATGTGTTCTCTTTGGACTTTGTCGCGGTCTGTGCGGAAATAGATGTTTGTTTCCATTTGTGTGGGGCCAGAGTGTATGTTTACTTTCGTTTCTAGCTTCCGGGCTCTGCGTATCAGCTTTCCAAAGCCCTTCCCCGTGCCAGAAGGGATGAGTTCCTGCGTCGTTCTCTGAGCGCTTGCCTGGTTTCGTTTCGCTGGTCCCCGCCTTCCCTCCCTCCCTCCCTCCCTCCCTCCCTCTCACCCTCCGGGGAGCTGGGGATCTCGCTTGTGGCACTGTGGGCGTCTCCGTGGAATTCCCCGCGCCCCCCCCCCCCCATGGCCTGGAATCGCGTCCCCTTCCAGGCAGCCTCCCGGCGGCATCTTGCCAGCTACCCCCGCCCCCGTGTGCTGCCGGGGATCGGGACGCGCCGTGTCGTGTCGTGTCGTGTCGTGTCGGGCCGGGAGCTAGCTCCGAGGCGGACCCCTCGGGGCCGCGCGGGACGCCCGCCCCGCTCCGGGAGGAGCTCGGGCGTTTGGGCGGCCCGGCGCTCCGGCGTCCTCGGTGGCCGGCCGGCGACCGGGATCCGGCCCGGGGACGTTCGAGCCGGTTGTCGGGCGCCACCTGGCGGCCGCTTTTATATTGTCCCTTCCCTCCGGAGCTCCGGCGACCTTGTCGAGGGCTGTGACTCAGCCGCCGGGCCCGAAGCAGAGTTCCGGGAGGCGGGCGACGCTGGTGCTGGCAGCCCCGGTGGCGCCGAGGCGTAGGCGCCTCCTGCTGTCGCCTGAGATTGGGCCTGCAGATCTATGGGGCTGTGACTGCCGCCGCGCTCCCGAGCCGGGGCTGAGGGGCCGCCTGGCCGGGTCGACCAGCATGCGCCCGTGCCCCTCCGGCCGCGGGAACCCATGTCGGGTCGTGCCGCCGCGGTGGGAGAGGAGAGGGTCTGCCGCGCCCGGAGCGCCTGGGACTTGGTGGCCCGGCCTTCTCCTGGGCCGCCCTTGGGAGCGTTCGTTCCCCGACCCCCCCCACCTCCCTTTCCCGGTGCCCCCCGCGTCCCGCTCCGGAGGTGGGGACCGGCTCGGGCCGAGCGTTGAGGCCGGTGGAGGCCGCCACGGGCTCGGTGGTGGACGCGCGTGCGTCCCGGTCGTCAGATGCTTTCGGGCCGATGGTTTTCCGAGCCGGACTCCAGAGGTGAGGACCGGCCTGGGCCGCCAGCGGTGACCCGGAGAGGCTGGCCCGGGCCTGGGTGCGTTGCCCCGTGGGCTCCGGGCGTCTCCCTGGAGAAATGGGTTCAAGTCCCGATGGGTCCGGAGACGTGGACGGACCGGCCCCTGCTCGCGCAGGTGGCCGGCGAGGGTGCACCCGGCCTGTCAGCGTGCCCGCGTGGGTCCCGGTCGTCGGACGCGACTTTGTCTCCCCCCTCCGCTCTCCACCCCGAGTCCGGGCCGGGAGGTGGGGACTGGCGCGAGCCATACTGGGTGGCCCGGGGAGGGGCTCCCGGGCCCGGGCGTGGTCCCTCATGGGGCCCGCTCATCGGAGGCGGCTCGGAGGGGTGCTGTGTTTCTTTCTTGGAACCAAGTCCTGGCCCGGAGACTCGGATGGACCGGTGCCTGCCCGCGTGGGGGGACCGGGGAGGGCGTCCCCAGCCCGCTCCCTCTCCCCCGTGTCCCCGGCCCACTCTGCCACCCCTCCATCCCCGGGTCGACCAGGTGGCCCCGGGCGCTCCGGGGCAAGTGTGGATGGGGAAGTGTTGGGGGCAGGTGGCCGGACCGAGGTTCCGGGGGCCCCCGTGAACCTCGTGGGTGGGCCCCGCTGTCGGGCGCGATGATTTCTTCCGCCGGAAATGGGGCCTTTTTGCCACCAGATAGGTGCTGACACGGTGTTCTTCTGCGTCTGTCGCCGATAGACGCTGGGGCTCCGGACGCGGGCAGGACTCCGGGCTGGGGGCGGCTGTCTGACGCCCGGCTCGGTCCTTGCCGCTTGAGCTGCCCGCTTGGGCCTGCGCGCCGGCTCTTGCGTGCGCGTCCGGCTGCCCCGACCCGCGGTGCCGCCTCCGGCCTCTGGCTGAGCCCGAGGGCGGCGGGGCCAGGTGGCGTCGGGTGCTCGACCCTGTGCGCTGCCCCCGCTGCAGGCACCCGGTGGTGAGTGGCCGGCACGACCCCACCCCACAGGCTCTGTGCCCCGTGTCAGGCGTTCTCGTTCTGGGGTGGCTGGCTGCTCTTTGCCCGAGACGAAGGGGCGCCGGCGAGGCGGAAGCGGGCCTCCGTGTGACGGGTCTTCGCCGTGCCTCCCCTGCGGGCCTCCCCCGCCGTGGCTTTAGGCTGGGTGGGTCAACCGATGGATGTGGTGGTGCCACGCTCCGCTGGGCTGGGCCTAAGCTGTGCCAGACGAGGGACGGACGTTCCTGGGGGACGGGACCGCTCTTCTCGTTCTGTCCGCGGGCTCCTCGCCTCTCTTCCGCCCCGCCTGCCGGGGTGTGCGGAAGGCAGGGGTGCGGCCTCCGGCCCCGAACCCGCGGTCTCCCGCCCCCGCCTCCCAGCGTGGGCGGGGACCGGGGTCCTCGGACGCAGCAGACGCTCTCGCTGTGCCTCTTTGGCGTACGCCTCGCGAGCGGTCCTCCCCGCGGCGGGGA
>NC_080200.1:32701621-32714121 GCF_030028045.1 Hippopotamus amphibius kiboko | reverse complement strand
ATCCTGGGCCAGCATAAGCTTTCCAAGAATAAAATGCCCCCCCGCCTTTCCTTCCCAAGGACACCACGAACACCTCCTGTCCTGTGCAGTGCTTTTTCACCCACCGCCAGCAGAGGGCCCTCTCTGACAGACCCAGGAACTCCCCTGCTCCGAGTCATCCAGGAGAGGCTGTTCCGTTCTGTGTGAAACGGGTGGGGTGGGCTGATGAGACATCATTGCTTAGAAGGCCATCGGGTTCACCGGTTCGGTGGCAAGAGAGAACATCCTCATCCTCCTTGAGGTTGACTCGGAAGGTCTTCGGGCCCGCAGGACACCGCCCCCAAATGGGCCTCCGTGGCATAGGGAGATTTTGCCATGCGAGGTGACAACAGGAGGGGAACACGGACCCTCCTTTCCTTCTCCCGTCTGAAAGCAGGAAGAAAATCTCTCACGGGAACAGGGTGGTGGAGGGGGCGGCCGGAGGTGTAGAGATGAGGACTGACTGCTTCCTGTCTTAAGAAATCACGAATCATCCAAGTGGGACCGCTCATAACACACAGAGGACAGAAGTGTGGACGAGATGAGGAGAATGTGTAAGGGAACGTCTTCCACAAGAACTCTTTTCCATAGGCCGACTTCAAGACTTTCAACATCTCTAGGTTTAGGGGTGGACTGAGTGCCATGAAAGAATGGACATTCAGCAGCCTGTCTACATCATCTCCAAAGAAGGGAAAATGCTGAAACGTCCCTAGCTCCACAAGCCTAAGGGTCTCCCTGCTCCAGAGAGTTGGAGCATATGCGTGCTTCCATGCCTACACAGATCTTGCGCTTTAGGGAAACCACAAACTAGGCAGGAGCCTGGACTTCTACAAGGCAGTCCATGTTCACACGGGTCACTGTGGTTGGCTTCCTTACTTTCATTGGATTGGGGTGGGGTGGGGTGGGGTGGGGTGGGGTGGGGTGGGGTGGGGGCGGGGGGGGGCGGTGACAAATGTCCAAGATGAGGCATCCTAAGAAGGAACGTGTGTGTGGTCCAAGCTACCCGAGGTCGCCATCCTCATTGTAGGAAGAGGACCTCTTGGGGAGTGTGGGGAGGGGGGAGGCAAGGTAGAAGGTATGCAGATAAGGTTTGGGGGAGGGAAAAAAAGACATTCGGTCCTAAAGCTAGTCATTTCGAAATGGGAAACAAAGGACACAAGGGAAAAGCTAAAACTGGGCACAGGCGATTGGAAAAGGTTTCTGAGGAGAAGAATCTTCGGAAAGGAATGGGAACCGTGGTCAGGACTGCTTAAGATGAGGATGGATTCAAGGACACACATGAGTGTTCGTATCAACAGGAAACCAGTGCAAAACTAGAATTCAGTTTTCTGTCTCTCGGTGAAAAAGGCCAACTTTGGGCTCGGGCTTGGGTGTTTCTTCTATTGCTCTGCTCTCTCCGTCATGAGAGAGAAAGCTTTCCTTCCTTTTTCCGGAAGGAAGGAAGGAAGGAAGGAAGGAAGGCAGGCAGGCAGGCAGGCAGGCTTATGTCTTCTAAAAATCATCACTTCTTTTCTAGGTTACCTTTATCAGGTCTTGGGGGACTCACGTGGACTTAGTCCTCTTGATATTCAAAGAGCCAGGGTTGGCTCACAAGGAAAGAGGCTTCTCTCTTTGCCTAGCAAGTCTTTCCCTGGGATGTGGGTGACGTGGCTAAGGAGGCACTGTTCCCCAGTGACCTATCTAACTGTTTTACACTCGTTGGGGTATTTTGGACACATTTGCCCCCAAACCGAATGACACATGAAGTCTTTTGCACTTAGAATGCATGTTGAGAGAGGATCCAAGAGGAGAGGGCCTAGCTCAAGAATGTGTTCTCTCTCCTTCGAAAGCAGAGCCATGAAACGGAGTAGGCTTCCTGGAGAGGTTTCCTGACATGGGAAGCGTTGTCGAAGAGGAAGGAACGTGAAGCCTTCTTTGGCTTGTGTCTATACACGGGTGTGTTCCAGCTGCTCTGGAAATGATGGGATCCTTCTTCTCTGCCCTGGCATACAGGGTTTTCGGTCGTCCAAATGGAGGCTCACACGACAGGGACTGAGCCCAGTATCAAGGAGATATTCCACCCGAGTTTCATGCCGAGGCGGCAACAACAGCCTCTTGAAAGATGATGGGGGGTGGGGGGGGGGGCCACACGTGGATCAATTCCATTCTGTCCATTCAACAGAGGGTCGGGGCTACAGCAGACCCCAGAGAGGGACAGCAGACCCCAGAGAGGGGCAGCAGCCCGGCCGGCCACTGGGTCTCCATGTCTCAGGCTTCCTGGGGAACCTCACCCCCCCCCCCAGGTCCCCGCCGCCCCCCGCATTCCGCCACCCACCTTGGTGCATTTCGAATGGCTCCAATTGTAAATAGATGCTGGTGGGAAGATTTCTACAGGTTACCTGCAATGGCTGACCTGTCATGCTTGTCACCCTGGGGGAAAACAATTCTCTTTGTCCCCAGAGGCGTCAGACCTCCTCTCTCAGGAACCCCTGAGCCCCGGCCACTGGACTTCACTCCACTGGCACGTAGTAAGGGTCATCCAAACGTTCCTGTGACGGTGAGTATGGTTTCCATGTGGGTTGAAGCCTTCCCTTGCTGCAAGCCTTCTGTCCTCACCATGGCATAGAGACGGTTAAAAAAAAATTGTGTTTGCCACTTTGGGTATACCTTCCACAGCCTGCAGTGATCAAGGCACCCACTTCGCTGGGCAAGTCCTATGAGCCTTCACAAAAGCTCTTGCAAACTTCTTGGGACCATCACTTTTCCAGTCACGCTCAATCATCAGGCAAGATTGACAGGGCCGATGGGAAAACTGGACTCCGAGAAGAACGAGTGACCTACGTGGGGCTGAATGAACTGAGGACTAGGATGATAGTGTGTGTATGACTACTTGTCTACAATAGGACTGATTGGGGAAGCCGCTGGGGGCGGGGGGGGGGGGGCCAGGGTGCGGATACCTTAGGAGCTTGGGATGAACATATACACATTCCTATACGTAAAGTGGATAATCAACAAGCTCTTACGACTTGGCACAGGAAACTATACTCAATACTTTGTAATAACCTATAAGAGAAAAAAAATCTGAAACAGAATCTATATCTATCTATCTATCTACCTATCTTTCTATCTAAATCACTGTGCTGTACACCTGAAACTGCACGACATTATAAATGCTTCCATTATTTCAAACAGAAAAGAATCTCCTAACCTGAGTGAGAGAGAGAGAGAGAGAACAGGACGGATTGTGAAATCTTTTCTTTTCCAGCTACAAGGGAAAATGAAAACAAACAAAACCCAATTTATTTTAAAAGTTGGACATCCATTTGGTGACTTGTACCCTTGTCAGCAAAATGGAATCACTTCTCTTTTTCTCCCTACCTGCTCCGTCCAGAATTCAGAAACTCTCCGTGAGGCTCCTTATTTCTTTGGCAAGAGAGTCACTTGCACGCGTTCCTTAGAGGCCCACGTTACGTTTCCATAAAACGGGAATACACACTTGTGGATATGAGATTCTGGTGCTATTCATTTTCCTTAGGGTGTTGCTTTTCACCTGAAAACCGGACTGGATCCTGAAGTCTTTCAAGTTGCCCCCAATATCTGGCTACAACTCTCTCCATGAATGTTTCCCACTTTCGCCCACCCTTTTGACTTGGCATCACTGACAACGAAAACGGCCCTTTGCCTGAAGCCCTACAGACCGAAGCTGGAGGACTTGGTGAAAACTTTAGAGACATGGCCACCACAGCTCCTGTGGAAACCATCCTGGTGCCTGTTTCTGTGAGAGCCACTCTGAAAGTCGAACCAAACACCCGACATCATCACAGCCATTTCAAACTGCTAAAGTTGCTTCCACCCTAACATCTACAAATCTTCTTCACTGACACCGCCCCCCACACGCTCCCCCCCCCCCCACTGGTTTATAATCGGCTCCAGTGATGGACCTTTGTCTTCCTTTGGTTTCCATACAAGTGCCTCTTAGGAAATAACCTGATTGCTTGCACCACAGGCCTAGTTTTTGGGAGCCCATCAACATCACTGCCTCCTGAGAGGAGATATGATAACTGTTTCACAGAACCGACCTGTTCTCAGAACTCAGAAACAGTTTTCATGAAATGGAGGCCTCTACTAACCTATTTTCTCCCTTTCCCTCCCTCCCCGCCTCCCTCCCTCCCTCCATCTCCCTCTCCCTCTCACACACACACACACACACACACACACACACACACACACACACACACACACACACACACACAGTCACCAGGTCAGCTTTCAATATGTTCAGAGTAGGCCGCCCCAAAATGTGTCTCCTTGAATTCAAGTCGCTTAAGAACTGGACAGCACAAGACCGGACATTCTGGCCCTCCTTTCTGTCCTCCCACAGCAGAGCACGATCTCAAGTTAAGACGTTTGCTTCCACGCATGTCCGTGATTCTCAAATGGTTTAGTGGGGTTTCCTGGGTTAGGAAAAAGAGGGGACTCCTATTTGCCTGAGACAAGGAGAAGTTCTCACACAACCTTCACCCATCCCTCCCTCCCTCCCTCCCTCCCTCCCTCCCTCCCTCCCTGCAGTTTGGAGGGGGCAGCCTAAGGGTGGGGAAATTGGGGAAGGAAAAAAAAAAGCCGTTCGATAAAGGGGAGCTCGAGGCAAAGTCAAAGGCTCCCGATCTGACCGGAGAGCATTCTGCATTTGAATGAAGCGATTGAACAAGGCCCTGCGGAATGAAGCGTCCGGACTTCCCTCCCCCTCTCCCGGCAACTATCAGCCCTGGCGACTTGGGAAGGAGCGAGCGGTGGAGAAGCGGGCGGGGGGCGGGGGCGGGGGCGGGGGCGGGACCAACAGACAATAGCCGCTGCCTGCCTGCCTGCCTGCCGGGCTGAGGCCTGAGGGCTGCGGGCCACGCTGGTTTCTGCAACTCAATCCCTTCCAGGAAGCACCTGTGATGACTGCTTGGCAGGGAATGGTCAAAGCTGAACTCTCTTGCCTATTTCTGAAAAAGGCCTGAGTCTCAGCTACGACAGATTTTCTGGATTTCTTGGCCCATGCGCAGACCCGCACCCTCCCATCCTGTCAGATCCTTTGTACCCACACCTCCCCTGGGAGAGTTCGTTGGCCTCGTCTGGAACATGAACAAGCAAAACCAAACATAGTGTGACATGATGTATTGGTCTTTATTGAAAAGAAACGTGCTCCTCTCGCACACCTGAGGGCAGGAAGCAAAGGCACGTTCTCAGCAGGACGGGGGACAGGGAACCCGAACCCAGGCCGGTCAGCAGTGGCCCCCTGCCCCCACCGCCCCGCCCTCCCCATCCCCGTCTCTCCCAGGCCCACGTGGGGCCTCCCTTCCCTGCCTCTCTCTGTGCCCCTCGTCTCCAGCTCCCCCAGCCCAGCTTCCGCACCCCCCCCCCCCCGGCCCCGGGAAGGGGAGGCATGTCTGTCCCAGCTCCAGTTCTGATATTCACTTGTGAAACTTCCCTAGGCCCAGGTGCCAGCTTGCCGTCCTGCTGCTTCATGTCCGTCTCTATCAGCCATGCCCAAAGGGCACGGGAAATTATGGACAGCAAATAGCACACCTAGACGGTGTGTGCGTGGGGGGGGGGGGTGTCCCTTCTCCAGGAAGCAGTGAGGGAACAAAAGGAGGCCTGGGGGAAGGAGTCCTGGGTGCCTATCATCGCGCCCCCGCCCCCCCCACCGCCCCGCAGAGCACCATTCATTTCCATCTCCGCATCTGAAGGACCCATAGTCCTGGTTGAAGCAACTTGATGAGGATTCCCCTCCTAACGACGTGACAGAACCTATGAAGAACTGCACTCCTTGAATCCATAAATGCTAACGGGATCCAAGGAGTTTTCCATCAATGGCAGAAAAAGAAATGGTCCTGAACATAATAACTGCCAAGTATTCCTCTAGACGGAGGCATCATTCACTTTTTCTTAACTTTTTTTCTTTTCATGTTTTACAATAAACTGTATATATTTAGAGTGTACAATTTGGTACCCCAATCTTCCAATTCATTCCCCCCCAACCCTCCCCGCTTTCCCACTTGGTGTCCATATGTTTGTGCTCTACATCTGTGTCTCTCTTTCTGCCTTGCACACCAGTTGATGTGTACCATTTTTCTGCAGTCCACATATATGTGTGAATATACAATATTTGTTTTTCTCTTTCTGACTCACTCTCATTCACTTGTTAACAACAGTAACGATGACGACGACCACGACGACGACGACAAGGACAAGGATAAGGACCGGAAAAACAACAACAGAGAGAGCACTGGGCGAGTTTTCCACTTCTTAAAGGAAGGAGGCTGTGTTCCCAGGCAGGTTGGCTCAGCTGCACAGTTCCCTCCGGTGACTATTCCTGGGGGCACCGTCGAGGTGATGCACGAAACACACAGGAGGAGGCCTTCTTGAATGTCCTGCCCAGGAAATGGGGACATGATTCCAGCAGTGGCGATGGCTGCCCTTCTCTTTAGGGTGACACACGGGCCTGATGGCACCGGGCAAACCCTCCCCTCCCTCCCTCCCTCCCTCCCTCCCTCCCTCCCACCTACCTTCCTTCCTTCCTTCCTTCCTTCCTTCCTTCCTTCCTTCCTTCCTTCCTTCTTGAGGCTCTTGGCCTCCCCACTGAAAGGAAGAGCCCAGGGCCCAGCAGCAAAGACCTTCTGCTGATCCTTGCCAGGGGGCTCTCATTTTACACACTTGAATAGGATCAGTAGACACCGTCATCTCATGAGAAGCAGAAAATATCATCTAAAAGCCTACTTTCCTGGTGTCTCAGCGTCCAGGGCTCCTCCTTCTCAGGGATCTTGTGCTCTGTAGGGATAATTCACATGCTGGGGGAGTAGGTTCCCAATAGCATCTTATGAAATGGATTACAGGATGTCTTCCTTTGAAAAAGATAAAGATTATTTGGGAAAGTTATTCATATGAAGCACATGGATGATATCCTCTCTGATCTATATATTAGAGTTGACCGTTGAACAACCAACATGGGGGATTAGGGGGGCCGACCCCACACACACCATTGAGAACCCATGCATAACTTCACAGTCCAAGCTCTGTATCGGCGCTTCCACCTCTGGGTACTCAGCAACCAGAGATCCTGCAGTGCCATAGTGCACAGCTATGGAAAACATCCCCTTATGAGTCACACACACACACACACACACACACACACACACACACACACACACGCGCGCGCGCGCGCGCGCACGTGCTCGAGCGCAGACATCTCAACTTTGTTACCCAAACGTTAGTGGTGTTCGAATAATCTTAGAAGTGATGACTGCTGTCTGATGAAATCAATGGATCCATCAATCAATCTATGACACTACACTTTGTATTTCCTAGTCTCAAAATTATTTGGAATTTGGCTGCTTAGAAGTTTAGCTTGGTCCTTCAAGGACAGTGTCAGTTGGAGAGAAAATAACATTTCTTCAAATCATGGAAGTGAAATAGTCCTGGACGCTTATGTGAAACATTAACATAATTTTTCTTCTTTATTTTATAAGATAACTGGAATTAGGAAGAAAATCTCCTCGTGAAAAACCAGGTGCTACCTTTCCTTGACTGATGATCGAAGAGGAGAAAGCATTTTCTGGGCCCATGCAACTTGAGAGAAGTTCTAACTTTTCTGGAAAAGAAAGATTCCCACCCTCCCCTTGCTCGGCCATGCTAGAAACCTTCCCCTGCCCCAAACTCTGACGTGTCCCCTTGTTTGGCCTCACTGTGTGTCGTCCGTGGGCACGGGAACACACTTGCGTTCCGTAACAGGAGAGCCTATGGAGAAAAGATCTCTGCCCACTTTCATGGGATCTGCATTGCTGGCTAGGTAAACCTAAGACATCAAAAGAAGTGCCTTGGAACACATGCTCCTTCCACACTGGTCACCTCATAGGATTCCTAAATGACTCTGGTTCAGCACTCACTCGACTTGGCTGTGTTTCTGTGCTTCCTGACCTAAAGGATCTATCTGGATATGCCACCCGATAGAAGCTGAAATAAATTCACTTTGGACGTGTGTGAATGCCGTTCATACAGAGAGTGGGGACTGCAGGGAGCTCTTGTGGATAAAGAAAAATGGGGGAACACATGTAGGCGACAGCACATAAAGTATAGAAAGATACACGAAGGTTTCCTTCGTTCGCGGGTTGGGAAGGGGGAACGACAGAACATTCCCTGCTTCTACTCTACGCACGCACGCACGCAGGCAGGCAGGCAGGCAGGCAGGCAGGCAGGCAGGCAGGCACCGGAGTGGGGTGGGGTGGGGGGAGCTGGCTCCTTACCCCACCCACCAGGGACGCGTGCGCGTTTAAAGAGACCAGGAGGAACGTGGTGGCGGTGGCGATGAGGAAGGAGGACCACGTTCAAGGTGTGGATTTGCGGTGAGGGCTACGTGAGGTGACTAAGAACTCGGTGCAGTGAGCGGCCCATACAAGGACAGAAGCGATGGTCCCCTAATGCTTGCAGGGCCTGGCCAGGAGCATGAACGGGCGCCCGTGTCCCCAGGTTGGCATCATGACACTAGTTCATCCCTGTGAAACAGGATGTGTTTTCTGTGTTCTCCTGTCTTGACAAACACACGTCTTTACCTGTGTCTCCGTACAACGACGGTCTCTGCGTGACAGTCGGCAGAACATCCCCAGGGACAATTATCACAGAGACCTGAGGTTCTGCTTGGCTGGCAATGCTTGTGTGAATACTGCAGTGAGATACAGACAGACAGACAGACACACACACACACACACACACACACACACACACACACACCCCTACGTATAATTATGTGTATTTAATACGATATCTGTATTGATTTTCTGTCTCAGATGACGAATGATGCTGTCAGCCTCATGATTTTCACACAGGGTTTCTGTGTGTGTCCTACTGTCGGGACAACATAGCCGGTCTGTGTCATGGAAGCAGAGACACCGTGGGAGTCACAGGAATGAAGACCTCGTTCTAGGAACTGGACCTTCCAGAGGCCTGGGAGCAGCTGGGCAGGGCAGGGCTGGGCTGGGCTGCGGAGGAGGGGAGGGGAGGGAAGGCTGTGGCTCTCAGTCCTCTGAGTGCCCGGTGGCAGTGGCGGAGGTGGCAGTGCCGATGGAGCTGTCAGCGCCCACAGGGAAAGGTAGCCACCGATGTGCGGGGCCACAGGGGAGACATGGAGAGACTCGGGGGAAGGCACAGCTGTCCCTCGGTGGATCTGCGGCCAGGCAGCCAGGAGTGGCCTGGGCCACTGTCGTCCAGGGGGCACCAGCTGGGAACACTAGCCAGACGCAGGGCGGCGGGGGTGGGTGGGTGTGTGTGTGTGTGTGTGTGTGTGTATGTGTGGATGGACAGCCTTCCACCCTGCACCTCTGTGCCCACCTGTCACCGTGTGGGATGGCGACAGCCTGCAGAGAGCCTTGGCTGTGGCTTCACTTCCAATGCCTACATCCCATCCAGCGTTCTCTTCGCACCAGCCCTACCCTGGGGTCGCACGGGGAGGGGGAGACTCAGAAAGGCGGTTCCCAGGCTGCCCCCGCATGGAAGTCACATGAGCCTCCGGACATGGCCGTGCCACGTCAAACACGCGTCTGGAGGTAGGTCAGACTTTACATTGTGTTACGGTTTGTTTTCTTGGGAGAAGTTGTGTCTCTTAGGCCAGGAGCAACTGGAATTGTCGGTCAAAGTCCTCAGGCAGCCCTTTGACTTGGAGGCCGAGCACAAGTTTGACACGGTATGTTTCCGGTGACATGGAATTGCAGATGGCCCACGAAGCATGCTCTCGGCAATACTGCCAAGCCTGTGGTCTCACAGGGGACGGTCTCCTCGACCGAGATGTCACCATCTCGGGAGTCCGCACCTGGAGCGACACGGTGACCTCAGGACGGGCGCCCTGTCTGTGCGCCCCATCCGGATGCGCGTGGACGGGAATGGAGCAGCTCTGGGAACGGTGGACGATGCCAGCTCTTGTTCTTCTGCTCTGCTGCCTGCCGTGCACGGCTGTGGAGAGGGACGCGCCGCTGTGGAGAGGGATGAGCCGAGTCCAGTGTCTCTGAACCCACCCCAGGCAAAGAGGAGCAGGACAGTGGGTGTGGGCCCTCCCTCGTGTGTGGCCAGGATCCTGTGCGGGGGGAGAGTCCCTGGCCCTCCCGCTGAGAGGAAGGTGCGAGAGGTGGATCGGCGGCGGCGTCTTTCCTCGGGGCCCCAGAGCTTCTGCGGCTCCGATCTCCCCTCTTCACAGTTCTAGTTGGCGCCCGCCCCAGCACAAACCTACCTGAGAGCTTCCCTGGTATCCGGAAGCGATGGCTTTGTGTTTTGAGGACGCAAGGGGAGAAAGAGCTGAGCAAAGCTTTTCCCTGGAACCTGAGTGTCTATGGGTGTGTCTGGCCCATCACCAGCGAGCGTGCTGAGTGCCACTTCCTGAGGGCAGGTGCTCTTTAAGGAAAGTATGGCTTCGTATCTTTGTGACACGCAGGCCCTTCTAGAATGTGGAGCGAGTTTCTCAAGAATCCCAGCAGAATCCCAGGTGCTGTGGAGGCTAGGGCCTCAAAGGTCCGGCTCCATCCCCTCTCTCCATCCTGGCCTGGCCTGGCCTGGCTGGGCCCCTAAGGACCCTGCTGGCCTCTAGAGTGGCCCCTGCTTCTCGGTTGGTTTCCACGCTGCTGCTCACAGAGCCATCTTCTCCAAAGGCAGCCGACCGCCGTATTCCTTCCGTGGAGGCCTGGCACGGCTCTCCTCGGCTTGGATGATAGCATGAGAGGACTGACAAGCTGGGTCCTTCCTCCAGGGCTGACCTTTTACAAACTCCGCCTTGAAGAGGGGTAAAGTCAGCATGTCATTCTCACGTGTAAGATGGGACCCGAGGGGCCCGTTCCTAGCTCTACCACTTGGGAGAGTGGGGGACTCTTCCGTCAAGGAAACGGAGAGCTCATACTTGATGGTGCGGTTGTCAGAAGCCTTTTTCTAAGCCTCCCCTGGCCCCACCGTGTCAGAAAGACGTGTCCCTCCACCTGCCGGGGACTTGATGAAGGAGAGTCACTCTGGTAGAAGTACCCGAAGCTCGATGACTTCACTGCCGTCTCCCTTTCTCTGGCACGGGCCCGCCCCTGGAGGAGCCCTGTCTTCACCTGGCCGTGACGGCACCGCTCAGGGGAGCTGGAGACAGGACCCCAATGAGGGCAGGTGGATGGGAGCCTGTTCAAAATGACCTACACACCCAATCTGCCGTAGACATGGTCCACAGATCGTGGACGTGCCTGTGCCCCCGAAGACATCCGTGTGGCCCCGGGCATCCGGCAGCCATCTTCTCCATGTTCTCCTGACCTGTGCTCTCGCTCTTTTCTCCGGAGCACTCGCCTGATGATTCGTGGGGGCATGAAACCCCAGCTGGCAGGAGCCAAATGATCTTCCCAACACAAGGGAAAAGAAGAGGTGGGGTCCCGCATCCATCCAATGTTTCTGTGCCTAAGAATGAGTTTCTAAGAAATCTCATCCTCCTTTAGCTCCCTTAACACCCCCCCCACCCCGGCGCCCGCCAGCCCGGGCCATAGTATAGTTACTTTCCCAGATTTCCTCCCTCTCCTCAGCAGAACCGAAGAGATTGTAGGTGTTGCCACTTCTCTGAGTCTTTCTTTGCTTTCTTAGGAGGGCTGCCCCATGTCACGTAAAACTTGGAAGACATACATGCGTGAGCATCTCTCCTTGTGATTCTAACCCAGGGAAGAGCATTTAAAAATCGAAAGGAGGCAAACTAGGGTTCAGGCACCCAGAGCTGAGCTGGGTGGCCACTGGGAAGAGAGTTCCAGACCCCTTCCTGTTTGGGGGAGGGGGAAATCTCCCCCTCTGCCCCTCTTGAGTCCTCGTGGCTGGACTCATCCTAACATGGACTCAAGGCGGATAGAGGAAGCGGGAGCGGGAACACGTGTTCGTTTGTTGTTGTTGTTGTTGTTTTACCTTCTAGCCGTGAGAAGTGGCTGAGGCGGGCAGCTTTTCGACTGTGTAGACCAAGGGACAGTACATGTGTGAGACAGGGATCAGACCGAGAGACTTAGCTTTCGGGTGCGCCCTGAGGGAAGGAAGAATCTAAACAGAGTTTGGGCTTGGGGGGGGTCCCTGAAAGAAGTCACAGTGTCTGTCTCCCTAGGCTTCTCGGCCCCAATGAATTCCCTACTTTGGGGATCGGAGCGTCCTCCTAACTCCAGGTGCAGATGCAGGGAGTGCGCCTTTCACCCGAGAGAGAGATGGATGTCTCGCTTTCAGGGAGACACAAAGAAGAGCCCGAGGGTCCCTCTTGTGTTGGCCGCCTGCTTGAGGTCACCGTCACGCCAAATGATCACTGTGCCACGGAGGTGCATTTTGGCGTGGCCTATCCTGGGCTCCACAGCCACCTCCCTGAGAACGGGTATGGTCAGAACCGTAGGAAGCTCAAGGGCGCCGCCAGCCGGTTTCAAAAACGTATCTGTCAGCACCTGCTGGCTGCAACCGCGAGGTTTGCAAGTGCCCTCCGCATAATTCTCCCC
>NC_080200.1:32694276-32701421 GCF_030028045.1 Hippopotamus amphibius kiboko | reverse complement strand
CAGATCGGTTTTTAGATCTCAGCCGGGCGGCTGCCCGGTTCTCTGGGGAGAACTGTCTTCATCTTGCAAATCTGTACACACAGCCCACAGTGGCCTGGGATGGAGGCCAGTGGACTGGATTGGGCAGAACCTGAGACCAGAGGAAAGAGAAAAAAAATAAGAAAAATGGTGGTGGTGGTTGGGGGGAGGGGGAAGAGGTCTGCTTTGAAAAATAGGAACTGCTGGCAGGGCTCCCTCACCCCCACCCCCCCACCCCAAAGTAGGACTGTGTATCCAGGCGTAGAAATGATACTGCGCCAAGAAGGCAAGCGCTGTTGAGACTGCTGTTCCTATGATGTTACAAACCGAAAGCGATGCTTTCTGGTCGAGGCTCTCCATGACAATCTGCTAAGCAAATCACACGTTGGCTGTTTTGGACGTTCTCTGCAGTTTTCATTGGGAGTGAGGAAGAGCCGTTTGTACATGTTTTGATACAATGTTTTGAATGCTGTGGGACCATGGTATGTTTCCGCCGTGGATGAACAAGGTTGCCTTTTCCAGCTTCCGCTTGCATGGTCATTTCCTGGTCCTGACGACCCCCCCGCCCCAAGTGAGGGAGGCCTGTGTGTCTTTGTGTCCATTTAGAAGGGTTGGTGCTTGATGCCAGCATGATATCCAAATCTTGATTTTGGACTTACCAAACTACTGTTGGGAGTTTGTTTCTTGTCTTAATCTCCCTTAACTCTTGCAGTCACCTGAGTGTCCACTCTTGATTTCGCGTCTCTCTCTGCCTCTGTCTCTGTCTCTCTCGCTCTTTCCTTTTGTTGATTTCTTCAAGGCAAGCCATCTTTTTCCTCCTCCTCCTCCTCCTCCTCCTCCTCCTCCTCCTCCTCCTCCTCCTCCTCCTCCTCCTCCTCCTCCTCCCCCCCTCCTCCTCCTCCCCCACCACCCTCCTCTTCCTCTTGCTCCTTTCTCTGCCCCCCTCCCCCCTCCCTCCCTCCTCCCCCCGCCCTTTTAAAATTGAAGTCTAACAGACTGACAAGAGTATATTGGTTTTCAGGTGTATACCCTAGCGAGTGGCTATGTTTACACATGGCCCAGGGATCTCCGTGATAAGTCTCGTTACTGTCTGTCACCATTCGATGTCATGACAGTAGGATGGACTCTATTCCGCCTGCTGTACATGACATCCTGCGAGTGAGTTGTTTATTTCATAACTAGAAGTGGGCACCGCTTCCTCTCCCTCACCTATTGCACTCGTCTCCCTCTTCCCCCCTCCCTCCCTCCTCTGGCCACCCCCCATTTGTTCCTTTTAGGTGTCGAGGAACCTGTTTGCGGTTCCTTCTTTGTGTTCATGTGTGTGTATTGCTGTGTACGTTCTTCACAGACATGATAGTCTCGCGACCTGAGGTATCTTGTGTAGCGCAATACCCTCTGGGTCTCTCCATGTTTCCGCGGATGGCAAGACCTCATTCCCTGGTAGGGTTGAGTCATAAACGCGCGCGCGCCTGTGTGTGACTAGGTAGAGACGTATGCACACAGAGAGCGCTATCGGTATGTCCCTAACTATGGCTACATAGGGATAGGTGTGGATACACATACACGTGTATGTATGTGTCACCCTCACCCCCTCGGTGGGCACGTAGTGGAGTTGCTGGGTCACGTGGTAGTTGTTGGTGCAGTGCTTTCAGGGACTTCTGTGCTGTTTTCCGTAGTGTCATCTGTTGTCGGGGAGCCATTCTGTCAGGCGCCAGGTGATATCTCTGAGTCCTCCAGCATGACATGGTGGTGGTCTCTCTCAGCGTGAAAAATAGGTGTCCCGTCAGGAGCCACTTTCCTCTGCCGTTTGGAACTTGCTGTCGCGATTCCAGATCCTGGGCCTGGCCGTGTATGCTTGTGCAGAGAAATGCCAGCGCTTTCTATCATACCCTCCATTTAAAAAAAAAATGGTTCTGTATTTGATGGGCTGCGTTGGGTCTTTTTTTGCTGTGCGCGGGCTTTCTTTCCGTTGCGGTGAGTGGGGGCTCCCCTTCGTTGTGGTGCGCAGGCTCCTCATTGCCAGTGGCTTCTCTTGGTGCGGAGCACGGGCTCCAGGCACGGGGGCTTCAGGAGTTGCGGCACATGGGCTCAGTCGTTGTGCCTCACGGGCTTCGTTGCTCCGCGGCATGTGGGACCTTCCTGGAGCAGGGATCGAACCCGTGTCCCCTGCAGTGGCGGGCGGATTCTTAAGTAGTGCGCCAGCTAGGCAGCCCCAGTTGTTTCTTGTATTTCAGGGAAAGGTTTCCTTTGGCTTTTGGTTTTGTCCCCGCCCCCACCCCCCAAGAAAGGTACTGTTGGTTGCTTTGTTGACAGTGGAAAACTGTGTTGCGGTTGCTGTTGGAGTGGTGGGGGTCGTCGTCCTTGTTGCTTTGTTTCCTTTGTGGGCGTTGTTTTCTGTTGGTTTTTTCTGGCTTTGTTTCCTTGTGGATGAAAATGCCTGGTCTTGGTCTGCTCTGTTCAGGCCTCCTGCCCACTTTCCCCATCGGGTTGCTTGTTCTGGGGGGGCTGCGTTGCATGAGGCCTTGCCCTGTTTTGGACAGGAACCTCTTATGGGACATGCTTGAGGTTTTCAGATGCGTGTGTGTGTGTACGTGTACACGTGTGTGTGTCTGTACGTGTACACGTGTGCATACACGTACATGTGTGTGTGCCTTTACGTACTCCTTGAAGGGCCACAGCAGTCCCAGAGCTTGACTTTGACTTTTTGGTAGTTTGGCTTGGTTTGATTTTGGTGGGACGACAGGTCACTGTGAACCTTTACTGTAAATCTCTCTCTCACACGCACGCGCGCGCGCGCGCGCGCACACACACACGCACGCACGCACGCACGCACGCACGCACACTCACCACGTTGCATTGTGTAGATGTCCTGGAACGCGGTTTCTTTAGTGGATGGCTGTTGACTCGCTGCTCCCCGCCCCCCTGCCCCCGCCCGCCGGTGACTGTGGTCAGTCCATTTTGAAATCCACGTTCTGACCTCAAGGGCATGTTCCCCACCCACGCACCCATGTGTTCTCTTTGGACTTTGTCGCGGTCTGTGCGGAAATAGATGTTTGTTTCCATTTGTGTGGGGCCAGAGTGTATGTTTACTTTCGTTTCTAGCTTCCGGGCTCTGCGTATCAGCTTTCCAAAGCCCTTCCCCGTGCCAGAAGGGATGAGTTCCTGCGTCGTTCTCTGAGCGCTTGCCTGGTTTCGTTTCGCTGGTCCCCGCCTTCCCTCCCTCCCTCCCTCCCTCCCTCTCACCCTCCGGGGAGCTGGGGATCTCGCTTGTGGCACTGTGGGCGTCTCCGTGGAATTCCCCGCGCCCCCCCCCCCCCCCATGGCCTGGAATCGCGTCCCCTTCCAGGCAGCCTCCCGGCGGCATCTTGCCAGCTACCCCCGCCCCCGTGTGCTGCCGGGGATCGGGACGCGCCGTGTCGTGTCGTGTCGTGTCGTGTCGGGCCGGGAGCTAGCTCCGAGGCGGACCCCTCGGGGCCGCGCGGGACGCCCGCCCCGCTCCGGGAGGAGCTCGGGCGTTTGGGCGGCCCGGCGCTCCGGCGTCCTCGGTGGCCGGCCGGCGACCGGGATCCGGCCCGGGGACGTTCGAGCCGGTTGTCGGGCGCCACCTGGCGGCCGCTTTTATATTGTCCCTTCCCTCCGGAGCTCCGGCGACCTTGTCGAGGGCTGTGACTCAGCCGCCGGGCCCGAAGCAGAGTTCCGGGAGGCGGGCGACGCTGGTGCTGGCAGCCCCGGTGGCGCCGAGGCGTAGGCGCCTCCTGCTGTCGCCTGAGATTGGGCCTGCAGATCTATGGGGCTGTGACTGCCGCCGCGCTCCCGAGCCGGGGCTGAGGGGCCGCCTGGCCGGGTCGACCAGCATGCGCCCGTGCCCCTCCGGCCGCGGGAACCCATGTCGGGTCGTGCCGCCGCGGTGGGAGAGGAGAGGGTCTGCCGCGCCCGGAGCGCCTGGGACTTGGTGGCCCGGCCTTCTCCTGGGCCGCCCTTGGGAGCGTTCGTTCCCCGACCCCCCCCACCTCCCTTTCCCGGTGCCCCCCGCGTCCCGCTCCGGAGGTGGGGACCGGCTCGGGCCGAGCGTTGAGGCCGGTGGAGGCCGTCACGGGCTCGGTGGTGGACGCGCGTGCGTCCCGGTCGTCAGATGCTTTCGGGCCGATGGTTTTCCGAGCCGGACTCCAGAGGTGAGGACCGGCCTGGGCCGCCAGCGGTGACCCGGAGAGGCTGGCCCGGGCCTGGGTGCGTTGCCCCGTGGGCTCCGGGCGTCTCCCTGGAGAAATGGGTTCAAGTCCCGATGGGTCCGGAGACGTGGACGGACCGGCCCCTGCTCGCGCAGGTGGCCGGCGAGGGTGCACCCGGCCTGTCAGCGTGCCCGCGTGGGTCCCGGTCGTCGGACGCGACTTTGTCTCCCCCCTCCGCTCTCCACCCCGAGTCCGGGCCGGGAGGTGGGGACTGGCGCGAGCCATACTGGGTGGCCCGGGGAGGGGCTCCCGGGCCCGGGCGTGGTCCCTCATGGGGCCCGCTCATCGGAGGCGGCTCGGAGGGGTGCTGTGTTTCTTTCTTGGAACCAAGTCCTGGCCCGGAGACTCGGATGGACCGGTGCCTGCCCGCGTGGGGGGACCGGGGAGGGCGTCCCCAGCCCGCTCCCTCTCCCCCGTGTCCCCGGCCCACTCTGCCACCCCTCCATCCCCGGGTCGACCAGGTGGCCCCGGGCGCTCCGGGGCAAGTGTGGATGGGGAAGTGTTGGGGGCAGGTGGCCGGACCGAGGTTCCGGGGGCCCCCGTGAACCTCGTGGGTGGGCCCCGCTGTCGGGCGCGATGATTTCTTCCGCCGGAAATGGGGCCTTTTTGCCACCAGATAGGTGCTGACACGGTGTTCTCCTGCGTCTGTCGCCGATAGACGCTGGGGCTCCGGACGCGGGCAGGACTCCGGGCTGGGGGCGGCTGTCTGACGCCCGGCTCGGTCCTTGCCGCTTGAGCTGCCCGCTTGGGCCTGCGCGCCGGCTCTTGCGTGCGCGTCCGGCTGCCCCGACCCGCGGTGCCGCCTCCGGCCTCTGGCTGAGCCCGAGGGCGGCGGGGCCAGGTGGCGTCGGGTGCTCGACCCTGTGCGCTGCCCCCGCTGCAGGCACCCGGTGGTGAGTGGCCGGCACGACCCCACCCCACAGGCTCTGTGCCCCGTGTCAGGCGTTCTCGTTCTGGGGTGGCTGGCTGCTCTTTGCCCGAGACGAAGGGGCGCCGGCGAGGCGGAAGCGGGCCTCCGTGTGACGGGTCTTCGCCGTGCCTCCCCTGCGGGCCTCCCCCGCCGTGGCTTTAGGCTGGGTGGGTCAACCGATTGATGTGGTGGTGCCACGCTCCGCTGGGCTGGGCCTAAGCCGTGCCAGACGAGGGACGGACGTTCCTGGGGGACGGGACCGCTCTTCTCGTTCTGTCCGCGGGCTCCTCGCCTCTCTTCCGCCCCGCCTGCCGGGGTGTGCGGAAGGCAGGGGTGCGGCCTCCGGCCCCGAACCCGCGGTCTCCCGCCCCCGCCTCCCAGCGTGGGCGGGGACCGGGGTCCTCGGACGCAGCAGACGCTCTCGCTGTGCCTCTTTGGCGTACGCCTCGCGAGCGGCCCTCCCCGCGGCGGGGAGGGCCGCCCCGCCGCCACGCTGCGCGCCCCCCGTCGGTGTGCGAGCGTGCCGCGCCTGGCCCTCCGTGGTGCTCCTGGAGCGCTCCAGGTCGTCCCTCAGGTGCCCGAGGCCGAGCGGTGGTGTTGTTCCCCTTTCCCAGCGTGTTCCTCGGGTCTCCGCCACCGTGGCGGGTGTCGTGAGCGGCTCTCTCTTGGGGGGGTCGAGACGGTAAGGGAGGTGCGCCCGCCTGTTCCCCCCGGCGGTGGGGCCAGGGGCCGCCTCGTTGTGCTGGTCCTCAGCGGCGTGCCGTGGGGGCTTGAGCTTGGCCGAGCGCACGCCCCGTGTGGTCCCCACTACGTGGGGGGCTGCGCGCGGGCGTGGGAGCGATCGTGGGGGCCGGGGCCTGTGAGAGAGGGGGCTGTGTCACGCATCTTGGGCGTGCTCCCCCTCGAGGGCCCGAGGGGCGAGCCCGAGGGCAGCAAGCCTTACCGAGGTCGTGCCCCGGCCCTGGCCGCGAACGCTCCCGTGGGCCGTGTGCTTACCCATACCGCAGACCCCCTCCCCTCCAGGCGACTGGAGGAGGTGTAGGCGGCTCACGGAAGCGCCTCTGCGGGCCCGAAGGAGAGGCGCTGAGTGGGGGATGACGCGCCCTCGGTGAGAAAGCCTTCTCTAGCGATCCGAGAGGGAGCCTTGGGGTACCGAACCCCCCAGCTGCCGCCCCTCCCAAGTGTGCAGTGGCCACCGTGGCGACTGCCAGAGCACGTGGGTAGACCCCCTCGCCTCCGCGGGAGGGGTGCGCCGGTCCCGCGGTGGGGCCGAGCGCCGCTCTTTGCCTACCGTGGCCCGCGCCTCCCCCCTCCGAGTCGGGGGAGGGTCCCGCCGGGCCGAGCCGAGCCGGTGTCCGAGGCGCGGGGTGGCGTGTGTGCGTGCGGGGTCGCCTCCGTTGGCGAGCCCGGAGGGGGGCCCCCACCGGTCCCGGCTCCCCAGTCCCGCAGCCACGGGGAGCCCTGCCGCGCCTGCCCTTGCCTCGAGCCGCAGCCGGCGGCGGTGTGTGGCCCTAGGTCGGGCCGCCTGGCTCGGGAGCGTTTCCCCAGGACGTGTGAGCCCTTGGGGTCGGCTGAGGTGGTGATGGATGTGTGGAGGCGACGCAGATGGATGCGCGAAGGGGTGGACGGGCTCCTCCGCTGCACGCGGGGGGAACCGTCGCATGCTAGGCCCCGGCGGCGGGGCCGGGTCGTGGGGAGGCCCTCGAGGGTGGCGGGCGCCGGCCGGCGTCCCAGGCGTTGGCGGGACCGCCCCCTGGTGTGGGGCGGTGGGGCCCCGCGCTGGTTTTCCTGGTGGCCCGGCTGTGCCCCGGCCCTTTGTCTCCCCCTGGGTGGCGCCCCCGGCCCTGCTCCGTGGCCCTGGCCGTGCGTGTGAGCCGCCCCCTCCCCGTCGCCGCCGGTCTGCCCTCGCCCCTGCCCCCCACCCCTTCCCCCGCCCGGGATCGAGCCTGGCCCTGCCCCGTGAGGGTGCCGCCCCCGGCCGCCACGGC
>NC_080200.1:32661776-32681776 GCF_030028045.1 Hippopotamus amphibius kiboko | reverse complement strand
GCGCCCGGGACCCGGGCCGCCGAGCGGCCTGCAGGCTCTGTGGCCGCGGGCCGCCGAGCGACCCTCGGGCCGCCGGTCGACTTGCAGGCAGGTCGACCAGCCGGCCGCGGGCCGCCGAGCGCCCCTCGGGCTGCGGGCGCCCGGGACCCGGGCCGCCGAGCGACCTGCAGGCTCCGTGGCCGCCGGCCGCCGAGCGACCCTCGGGCCGCGGGCTCCCCGAGAGCCGGGCCGCCGAGCGGCCTGCAGGCCGCGGGCTGCCGGCCGCCGAGCGCCCCTCGGGCTGCGGGCGCCCGGGACCCGGGCCGCCGAGCGGCCTGCAGGCTCCGTGGCCGCCGGCCGCCGAGCGACCCTCGGGCCGCGCGCGCCCGAGACCCGGGCCGCCGGCCGCCGAGCGACCCTCGGGCCGCGCGCGCCCGAGACCCGGGCCGCCGGCCGCCGAGCGACCCTCGGGCCGCGCGCGCCCGAGACCATGCCCGCCGGCCGCCGAGCGACCCTCGGGCCGCGCGCGCCCGAGACCATGCCCGCCGGCCGCCGAGCGACCCTCGGGCCGCGCGCGCCCGAGACCATGCCCGCCGGCCGCCGAGCGACCCTCGGGCCGCGCGCGCCCGGGACCCGGGCCGCCGGCCGCCGAGCGACCCTCGGGCCGCGCGCGCCCGGGACCCGGCCCGCCGGCCGCCGAGCGACCCTCGGGCCGCGGGCGCCCGGGACCCGGCCCGCCGGCCGCCGAGCGACCCTCGGGCCGCGCGCGCCCGGGACCCGGGCCGCCGGCCGCCGAGCGACCCTCGGGCCGCGCGCGCCCGAGACCATGCCCGCCGGCCGCCGAGCGACCCTCGGGCCGCGCGCGCCCGAGACCATGCCCGCCGGCCGCCGAGCGACCCTCGGGCCGCGGGCGCCCAGAGACCCGGCCCGCCGGCCGCCGAGCGACAGCACGCGCGGACTCGGGCTGCGCAGCCCCGGGCTGCCGGTGGACCCGCGGCCGCCGCTTGACCCGTGTATGCTTGCTGTTCATCTCCTAGAGATTCCTGCACCAAGCTGATTGAATGAGGAACATGGAAGCACTGTATATAGGCTTTGCATTTTTCTCTTCGTTTCCTGTACTTTGCCTTCGTTTCCTTTGCGTGTGCTCTATTTTATTGTACATGTTATATTGCTTGTTATTTTTTTATTCATTTAAGGTAGGACCGCTTTTATGCGTTTCTACACCTCCCCGCCCCCCCCCCCCCCCCCGCCCCGCGTCTCCCTCCTCTGGTGCCCGCCCCAAATGAGGTCGCATCATCTTTCATAGTGTACATCCTGGGCCAGCATAAGCTTTCCAAGAATAAAATGCCCCCCCGCCTTTCCTTCCCAAGGACACCACGAACACCTCCTGTCCTGTGCAGTGCTTTTTCACCCACCGCCAGCAGAGGGCCCTCTCTGACAGACCCAGGAACTCCCCTGCTCCGAGTCATCCAGGAGAGGCTGTTCCGTTCTGTGTGAAACGGGTGGGGTGGGCTGATGAGACATCATTGCTTAGAAGGCCATCGGGTTCACCGGTTCGGTGGCAAGAGAGAACATCCTCATCCTCCTTGAGGTTGACTCGGAAGGTCTTCGGGCCCGCAGGACACCGCCCCCAAATGGGCCTCCGTGGCATAGGGAGATTTTGCCATGCGAGGTGACAACAGGAGGGGAACACGGACCCTCCTTTCCTTCTCCCGTCTGAAAGCAGGAAGAAAATCTCTCACGGGAACAGGGTGGTGGAGGGGGCGGCCGGGAGGTGTAGAGATGAGGACTGACTGCTTTCCTGTCTTAAGAAATCACGAATCATCCAAGTGGGACCGCTCATAACACACAGAGGACAGAAGTGTGGACGAGATGAGGAGAATGTGTAAGGGAACGTCTTCCACAAGAACTCTTTTCCATAGGCCGACTTCAAGACTTTCCAACATCTCTAGGTTTAGGGGTGGACTGAGTGCCATGAAAGAATGGACATTCAGCAGCCTGTCTACATCATCTCCAAAGAAGGGAAAATGCTGAAACGTCCCTAGCTCCACAAGCCTAAGGGTCTCCCTGCTCCGGAGAGTTGGAGCATATGCGTGCTTCCATGCCTACACAGATCTTGCGCTTTAGGGAAACCACAAACTAGGCAGGAGCCTGGACTTCTACAAGGCAGTCCATGTTCACACGGGTCACTGTGGTTGGCTTCCTTACTTTCATTGGATTGGATTGGGGTGGGGTGGGGTGGGGTGGGGTGGGGTGGGGTGGGGGGCGGGGGGGGCGGTGACAAATGTCCAAGGATGAGGCATCCTAAAGAAGGAACGTGTGTGGTCCAAGCTACCCGAGGTCGCCATCCTCATTGTAGGAAGAGGACCTCTTTGGGGAGTGTGGGGAGGGGGGAGGCAAGGTAGAAGGTATGCAGATAAGGTTTGGGGGAGGGAAAAAAAGACATTTCGGTCCTAAAGCTAGTCATTTCGAAATGGGAAACAAAGGACACAAGGGAAAAGCTAAAACTGGGCACAGGCGATTGGAAAAGGTTTCTGAGGAGAAGAATCTTCGGAAAGGAATGGGAACCGTGGTCAGGACTGCTTAAGATGAGGATGGATTCAAGGACACACATGAGTGTTCGTATCAACAGGAAACCAGTGCAAAACTAGAATTCAGTTTTCTGTCTCTCGGTGAAAAAGGCCAACTTTGGGCTCGGGCTTGGGTGTTTCTTCTATTGCTCTGCTCTCTCCGTCATGAGAGAGAAAGCTTTCCTTCCTTTTTCCGGAAGGAAGGAAGGAAGGAAGGAAGGAAGGAAGGAAGGCAGGCAGGCAGGCAGGCAGGCAGGCTTATGTCTTCTAAAAATCATCACTTCTTTTCTAGGTTACCTTTATCAGGTCTTGGGGGACTCACGTGGACTTAGTCCTCTTGATATTCAAAGAGCCAGGGTTGGCTCACAAGGAAAGAGGCGTCTCTCTTTGCCTAGCAAGTCTTTCCCTGGGATGTGGGTGACGTGGCTAAGGAGGCACTGTTCCCCAGTGACCTATCTAACTGTTTTACACTCGTTGGGGTATTTTGGACACATTTGCCCCCAAACCGAATGACACATGAAGTCTTTTGCACTTAGAATGCATGTTGAGAGAGGATCCAAGAGGAGAGGGCCTAGCTCAAGAATGTGTTCTCTCTCCTTCGAAAGCAGAGCCATGAAACGGAGTAGGCTTCCTGGAGAGGTTTCCTGACATGGGAAGCATTGTCGAAGAGGAAGGAACGTGAAGCCTTCTTTGGCTTGTGTCTATACACGGGTGTGTTCCAACTGCTCTGGAAATGATGGGATCCTTCTTCTCTGCCCTGGCATACAGGGTTTTCGGTCGTCCAAATGGAGGCTCACACGACAGGGACTGAGCCCAGTATCAAGGAGATATTCCACCCGAGTTTCATGCCGAGGCGGCAACAACAGCCTCTTGAAAGATGATGGGGGGTGGGGGGGGGGCCACACGTGGATCAATTCCATTCTGTCCATTCAACAGAGGGTCGGGGCTACAGCAGACCCCAGAGAGGGACAGCAGACCCCAGAGAGGGGCAGCAGCCCGGCCGGCCACTGGGTCTCCATGTCTCAGGCTTCCTGGGGAACCTCACCCCCCCCCCCCCAGGTCCCCGCCGCCCCCCGCATTCCGCCACCCACCTTGGTGCATTTCGAATGGCTCCAATTGTAAATAGATGCTGGTGGGAAGATTTCTACAGGTTACCTGCAATGGCTGACCTGTCATGCTTGTCACCCTGGGGGAAAACAATTCTCTTTGTCCCCAGAGGCGTCAGACCTCCTCTCTCAGGAACCCCTGAGCCCCGGCCACTGGACTTCACTCCACTGGCACGTAGTAAGGGTCATCCAAACGTTCCTGTGACGGTGAGTATGGTTTCCATGTGGGTTGAAGCCTTCCCTTGCTGCAAGCCTTCTGTCCTCACCATGGCATAGAGACGGTTAAAAAAAAATTGTGTTTGCCACTTTGGGTATACCTTCCACAGCCTGCAGTGATCAAGGCACCCACTTCGCTGGGCAAGTCCTATGAGCCTTCACAAAAGCTCTTGCAAACTTCTTGGGACCATCACTTTTCCAGTCACGCTCAATCATCAGGCAAGATTGACAGGGCCGATGGGAAAACTGGACTCCGAGAAGAACGAGTGACCTACGTGGGGCTGAATGAACTGAGGACTAGGATGATAGTGTGTGTATGACTACTTGTCTACAATAGGACTGATTGGGGAAGCCGCTGGGGGCGGGGGGGGGGGGGCCAGGGTGCGGATACCTTAGGAGCTTGGGATGAACATATACACATTCCTATACGTAAAGTGGATAATCAACAAGCTCTTACGACTTGGCACAGGAAACTATACTCAATACTTTGTAATAACCTATAAGAGAAAAAAAATCTGAAACAGAATCTATATCTATCTATCTATCTACCTATCTTTCTATCTAAATCACTGTGCTGTACACCTGAAACTGCACGACATTATAAATGCTTCAATTATTTCAAACAGAAAAGAATCTCCTAACCTGAGTGAGAGAGAGAGAGAGAGAGAGAACAGGACGGATTGTGAAATCTTTTCTTTGCCAGCTACAAGGGAAAATGAAAACAAACAAAACCCAATTTATTTTAAAAGTTGGACATCCATTTGGTGACTTGTACCCTTGTCAGCAAAATGGAATCACTTCTCTTTTTCTCCCTACCTGCTCCGTCCAGAATTCAGAAACTCTCCGTGAGGCTCCTTATTTCTTTGGCAAGAGAGTCACTTGCATGCGTTCCTTAGAGGCCCACGTTACGTTTCCATAAAACGGGAATACACACTTGTGGATATGAGATTCTGGTGCTATTCATTTTCCTTAGGGTGTTGCTTTTCACCTGAAAACCGGACTGGATCCTGAAGTCTTTCAAGTTGCCCCCAATATCTGGCTACAACTCTCTCCATGAATGTTTCCCACTTTCGCCCACCCTTTTGACTTGGCATCACTGACAACGAAAACGGCCCTTTGCCTGAAGCCCTACAGACCGAAGCTGGAGGACTTGGTGAAAACTTTAGAGACATGGCCACCACAGCTCCTGTGGAAACCATCCTGGTGCCTGTTTCTGTGAGAGCCACTCTGAAAGTCGAACCAAACACCCGACATCATCACAGCCATTTCAAACTGCTAAAGTTGCTTCCACCCTAACATCTACAAATCTTCTTCACTGACACCGCCCCCCACACGCTCCCCCCCCCCCCCCCACTGGTTTATAATCGGCTCCAGTGATGGACCTTTGTCTTCCTTTGGTTTCCATACAAGTGCCTCTTAGGAAATAACCTGATTGCTTGCACCACAGGCCTAGTTTTTGGGAGCCCATCAACATCACTGCCTCCTGAGAGGAGATATGATAACTGTTTCACAGAACCGACCTGTTCTCAGAACTCAGAAACAGTTTCCATGAAATGGAGGCCTCTACTAACCTATTTTCTCCCTTTCCCTCCCTCCCCGCCTCCCTCCCTCCCTCCATCTCCCTCTCCCTCTCTCACACACACACACACACACACACACACACACACACACACACACACACACACACACACACACAGTCACCAGGTCAGCTTTCAATATGTTCAGAGTAGGCCGCCCCAAAATGTGTCTCCTTGAATTCAAGTCGCTTAAGAACTGGACAGCACAAGACCGGACATTCTGGCCCTCCTTTCTGTCCTCCCACAGCAGAGCACGATCTCAAGTTAAGACGTTTGCTTCCACGCATGTCCGTGATTCTCAAATGGTTTAGTGGGGTTTCCTGGGTTAGGAAAAAGAGGGGACTCCTATTTGCCTGAGACAAGGAGAAGTTCTCACACAACCTTCACCCATCCCTCCCTCCCTCCCTCCCTCCCTCCCTCCCTCCCTCCCTGCAGTTTGGAGGGGGCAGCCTAAGGGTGGGGAAATTGGGGAGAAAAAAAAAAGCCGTTCGATAAAGGGGAGCTCGAGGCAAAGTCAAAGGCTCCCGATCTGACCGGAGAGCATTCTGCATTTGAATGAAGCGATTGAACAAGGCCCTGCGGAATGAAGCGTCCGGACTTCCCCTCCCCCTCTCCCGGCAACTATCAGCCCTGGCGACTTGGGAAGGAGCGAGCGGTGGAGAAGCGGGCGGGGGCGGGGGCGGGGGCGGGGGCGGGGGCGGGACCAACAGACAATAGCCGCTGCCTGCCTGCCTGCCTGCCGGGCTGAGGCCTGAGGGCTGCGGGCCACGCTGGTTTCTGCAACTCAATCCCTTCCAGGAAGCACCTGTGATGACTGCTTGGCAGGGAATGGTCAAAGCTGAACTCTCTTGGCCTATTTCTGAAAAAGGCCTGAGTCTCAGCTACGACAGATTTTCTGGATTTCTTGGCCCATGCGCAGACCCGCACCCTCCCATCCTGTCAGATCCTTTGTACCCACACCTCCCCTGGGAGAGTTCGTTGGCCTCGTCTGGAACATGAACAAGCAAAACCAAACATAGTGTGACATGATGTATTGGTCTTTATTGAAAAGAAACGTGCTCCTCTCGCACACCTGAGGGCAGGAAGCAAAGGCACGTTCTCAGCAGGACGGGGGACAGGGAACCCGAACCCAGGCCGGTCAGCAGTGGCCCCCTGCCCCCCACCGCCCCGCCCTCCCCATCCCCGTCTCTCCCAGGCCCACGTGGGGCCTCCCTTCCCTGCCTCTCTCTGTGCCCCTCGTCTCCAGCTCCCCCAGCCCAGCTTCCGCACCCCCCCCCCCCCGGCCCCGGGAAGGGGAGGCATGTCTGTCCCAGCTCCAGTTCTGATATTTCACTTGTGAAACTTCCCTAGGCCCAGGTGCCAGCTTGCCGTCCTGCTGCTTCATGTCCGTCTCTATCAGCCATGCCCAAAGGGCACGGGAAATTATGGACAGCAAATAGCACACCTAGACGGTGTGTGCGTGGGGGGGGGGGGTGTCCCTTCTCCAGGAAGCAGTGAGGGAACAAAAGGAGGCCTGGGGGAAGGAGTCCTGGGTGCCTATCATCGCGCCCCCGCCCCCCCACCGCCCCGCAGAGCACCATTCATTTCCATCTCCGCATCTGAAGGACACATAGTCCTGGTTGAAGCAACTTGATGAGGATTCCCCTCCTAACGACGTGACAGAACCTATGAAGAACTGCACTCCTTGAATCCATAAATGCTAACGGGATCCAAGGAGTTTTCCATCAATGGCAGAAAAAGAAATGGTCCTGAACATAATAACTGCCAAGTATTCCTCTAGACGGAGGCATCATTCACTTTTTCTTAACTTTTTTTCTTTTCATGTTTTACAATAAACTGTATATATTTAGAGTGTACAATTTGGTACCCCAATCTTCCAATTCATTCCCCCCCAACCCTCCCCGCTTTCCCCACTTGGTGTCCATATGTTTGTGCTCTACATCTGTGTCTCTCTTTCTGCCTTGCACACCAGTTGATGTGTACCATTTTTCTGCAGTCCACATATATGTGTGAATATACAATATTTGTTTTTCTCTTTCTGACTCACTCTCATTCACTTGTTAACAACAGTAACGATGACGACGACCACGACGACGACGACAAGGACAAGGATAAGGACCGGAAAAACAACAACAGAGAGAGCACTGGGCGAGTTTTCCACTTCTTAAAGGAAGGAGGCCGTGTTCCCAGGCAGGTTGGCTCAGCTGCACAGTTCCCTCCGGTGACTATTCCTGGGGGCACCGTCGAGGTGATGCACGAAACACACAGGAGGAGGCCTTCTTGAATGTCCTGCCCAGGAAATGGGGACATGATTCCAGCAGTGGCGATGGCTGCCCTTCTCTTTAGGGTGACACACGGGCCTGATGGCACCGGGCAAACCCTCCCCTCCCTCCCTCCCTCCCTCCCTCCCTCCCACCTACCTTCCTTCCTTCCTTCCTTCCTTCCTTCCTTCCTTCCTTCCTTCCTTCCTTCTTGAGGCTCTTGGCCTCCCCACTGAAAGGAAGAGCCCAGGGCCCAGCAGCAAAGACCTTCTGCTGATCCTTGCCAGGGGGCTCTCATTTTACACACTTGAATAGGATCAGTAGACACCGTCATCTCATGAGAAGCAGAAAATATCATCTAAAAGCCTACTTTCCTGGTGTCTCAGCGTCCAGGGCTCCTCCTTCTCAGGGATCTTGTGCTCTGTAGGGATAATTCACATGCTGGGGGAGTAGGTTCCCAATAGCATCTTATGAAATGGATTACAGGATGTCTTCCTTTGAAAAAGATAAAGATTATTTGGGAAAGTTATTCATATGAAGCACATGGATGATATCCTCTCTGATCTATATATTAGAGTTGACCGTTGAACAACCAACATGGGGGATTAGGGGGGCCGACCCCACACACACCATTGAGAACCCATGCATAACTTCACAGTCCAAGCTCTGTATCGGGGCTTCCACCTCTGGGTACTCAGCAACCAGAGATCCTGCAGTGCCATAGTGCACAGCTATGGAAAACATCCCCTTATGAGTCACACACACACACACACACACACACACACACACACACACACACGCGCGCGCGCGCGCGCGCGCGCACGTGCTCGAGCGCAGACATCTCAACTTTGTTACCCAAACGTTAGTGGTGTTCGAATAATCTTAGAAGTGATGACTGCTGTCTGATGAAATCAATGGATCCATCAATCAATCTATGACACTACACTTTGTATTTCCTAGTCTCAAAATTATTTGGAATTTGGCTCCTTAGAAGTTTAGCTTGGTCCTTCAAGGACAGTGTCAGTTGGAGAGAAAATAACATTTCTTCAAATCATGGAAGTGAAATAGTCCTGGACGCTTATGTGAAACATTAACATAATTTTTCTTCTTTATTTTATAAGATAACTGGAATTAGGAAGAAAATCTCCTCGTGAAAAACCAGGTGCTACCTTTCCTTGACTGATGATCGAAGAGGAGAAAGCATTTTCTGGGCCCATGCAACTTGAGAGAAGTTCTAACTTTTCTGGAAAAGAAAGATTCCCACCCTCCCCTTGCTCGGCCATGCTAGAAACCTTCCCCTGCCCCAAACTCTGACGTGTCCCCTTGTTTGGCCTCACTGTGTGTCGTCCGTGGGCACGGGAACACACTTGCGTTCCGTAACAGGAGAGCCTATGGAGAAAAGATCTCTGCCCACTTTCATGGGATCTGCATTGCTGGCTAGGTAAACCTAAGACATCAAAAGAAGTGCCTTGGAACACATGCTCCTTCCACACTGGTCACCTCATAGGATTCCTAAATGACTCTGGTTCAGCACTCACTCGACTTGGCTGTGTTTCTGTGCTTCCTGACCTAAAGGATCTATCTGGATATGCCACCCGATAGAAGCTGAAATAAATTCACTTTGGACGTGTGTGAATGCCGTTCATACAGAGAGTGGGGACTGCAGGGAGCTCTTGTGGATAAAGAAAAATGGGGGAACACATGTAGGCGACAGCACATAAAGTATAGAAAGATACACGAAGGTTTCCTTCGTTCGCGGGTTGGGAAGGGGGAACGACAGAACATTCCCTGCTTCTACTCTACGCACGCACGCAGGCAGGCAGGCAGGCAGGCAGGCAGGCAGGCAGGCAGGCACCGGAGTGGGGTGGGGTGGGGGGAGCTGGCTCCTTACCCCACCCACCAGGGACGCGTGCGCGTTTAAAGAGACCAGGAGGAACGTGGTGGCGGTGGCGATGAGGAAGGAGGACCACGTTCAAGGTGTGGATTTGCGGTGAGGGCTACGTGAGGTGACTAAGAACTCGGTGCAGTGAGCGGCCCATACAAGGACAGAAGCGATGGTCCCCTAATGCTTGCAGGGCCTGGCCAGGAGCATGAACGGGCGCCCGTGTCCCCAGGTTGGCATCATGACACTAGTTCATCCCTGTGAAACAGGATGTGTTTTCTGTGTTCTCCTGTCTTGACAAACACACGTCTTTACCTGTGTCTCCGTACAACGACGGTCTCTGCGTGACAGTCGGCAGAACATCCCCAGGGACAATTATCACAGAGACCTGAGGTTCTGCTTGGCTGGCAATGCTTGTGTGAATACTGCAGTGAGATACAGACAGACAGACAGACAGACAGACAGACACACACACACACACACACACACACACACACACACACCCCTACGTATAATTATGTGTATTTAATACGATATCTGTATTGATTTTCTGTCTCAGATGACGAATGATGCTGTCAGCCTCATGATTTTCGCACAGGGTTTCTGTGTGTGTCCTACTGTCGGGACAACATAGCCGGTCTGTGTCATGGAAGCAGAGACACCGTGGGAGTCACAGGAATGAAGACCTCGTTCTAGGAACTGGACCTTCCAGAGGCCTGGGAGCAGCTGGGCAGGGCAGGGCTGGGCTGGGCTGCGGAGGAGGGGAGGGGAGGGAAGGCTGTGGCTCTCAGTCCTCTGAGTGCCCGGTGGCAGTGGCGGAGGTGGCAGTGCCGATGGAGCTGTCAGCGCCCACAGGGAAAGGTAGCCACCGATGTGCGGGGCCACAGGGGAGACATGGAGAGACTCGGGGGAAGGCACAGCTGTCCCTCGGTGGATCTGCGGCCAGGCAGCCAGGAGTGGCCTGGGCCACTGTCGTCCAGGGGGCACCAGCTGGGAACACTAGCCAGACGCAGGGCGGCGGGGGTGGGTGGGTGTGTGTGTGTGTGTGTGTGTATGTGTGGATGGACAGCCTTCCACCCTGCACCTCTGTGCCCACCTGTCACCGTGTGGGATGGCGACAGCCTGCAGAGAGCCTTGGCTGTGGCTTCACTTCCAATGCCTACATCCCATCCAGCGTTCTCTTCGCACCAGCCCTACCCTGGGGTCGCACGGGGAGGGGGAGACTCAGAAAGGCGGTTCCCAGGCTGCCCCCGCATGGAAGTCACATGAGCCTCCGGACATGGCCGTGCCACGTCAAACACGCGTCTGGAGGTAGGTCAGACTTTACATTGTGTTACGGTTTGTTTTCTTGGGAGAAGTTGTGTCTCTTAGGCCAGGAGCAACTGGAATTGTCGGTCAAAGTCCTCAGGCAGCCCTTTGACTTGGAGGCCGAGCACAAGTTTGACACGGTATGTTTCCGGTGACATGGAATTGCAGATGGCCCACGAAGCATGCTCTCGGCAATACTGCCAAGCCTGTGGTCTCACAGGGGACGGTCTCCTCGACCGAGATGTCACCATCTCGGGAGTCCGCACCTGGAGCGACACGGTGACCTCAGGACGGGCGCCCTGTCTGTGCGCCCCATCCGGATGCGCGTGGACGGGAATGGAGCAGCTCTGGGAACGGTGGACGATGCCAGCTCTTGTTCTTCTGCTCTGCTGCCTGCCGTGCACGGCTGTGGAGAGGGACGCGCCGCTGTGGAGAGGGATGAGCCGAGTCCAGTGTCTCTGAACCCACCCCAGGCAAAGAGGAGCAGGACAGTGGGTGTGGGCCCTCCCTCGTGTGTGGCCAGGATCCTGTGCGGGGGGAGAGTCCCTGGCCCTCCCGCTGAGAGGAAGGTGCGAGAGGTGGATCGGCGGCGGCGTCTTTCCTCGGGGCCCCAGAGCTTCTGCGGCTCCGATCTCCCCTCTTCACAGTTCTAGTTGGCGCCCGCCCCAGCACAAACCTACCTGAGAGCTTCCCTGGTATCCGGAAGCGATGGCTTTGTGTTTTGAGGACGCAAGGGGAGAAAGAGCTGAGCAAAGCTTTTCCCTGGAACCTGAGTGTCTATGGGTGTGTCTGGCCCATCACCAGCGAGCGTGCTGAGTGCCACTTCCTGAGGGCAGGTGCTCTTTAAGGAAAGTATGGCTTCGTATCTTTGTGACACGCAGGCCCTTCTAGAATGTGGAGCGAGTTTCTCAAGAATCCCAGCAGAATCCCAGGTGCTGTGGAGGCTAGGGCCTCAAAGGTCCGGCTCCATCCCCTCTCTCCATCCTGGCCTGGCCTGGCCTGGCTGGGCCCCTAAGGACCCTGCTGGCCTCTAGAGTGGCCCCTGCTTCTCGGTTGGTTTCCACGCTGCTGCTCACAGAGCCATCTTCTCCAAAGGCAGCCGACCGCCGTATTCCTTCCGTGGAGGCCTGGCACGGCTCTCCTCGGCTTGGATGATAGCATGAGAGGACTGACAAGCTGGGTCCTTCCTCCAGGGCTGACCTTTTACAAACTCCGCCTTGAAGAGGGGTAAAGTCAGCATGTCATTCTCACGTGTAAGATGGGACCCGAGGGGCCCGTTCCTAGCTCTACCACTTGGGAGAGTGGGGGACTCTTCCGTCAAGGAAACGGAGAGCTCATACTTGATGGTGCGGTTGTCAGAAGCCTTTTTCTAAGCCTCCCCTGGCCCCACCGTGTCAGAAAGACGTGTCCCTCCACCTGCCGGGGACTTGATGAAGGAGAGTCACTCTGGTAGAAGTACCCGAAGCTCGAGGACTTCACTGCCGTCTCCCTTTCTCTGGCACGGGCCCGCCCCTGGAGGAGCCCTGTCTTCACCTGGCCGTGACGGCACCGCTCAGGGGAGCTGGAGACAGGACCCCAATGAGGGCAGGTGGATGGGAGCCTGTTCAAAATGACCTACACACCCAATCTGCCGTAGACATGGTCCACAGATCGTGGACGTGCCTGTGCCCCCGAAGACATCCGTGTGGCCCCGGGCATCCGGCAGCCATCTTCTCCATGTTCTCCTGACCTGTGCTCTCGCTCTTTTCTCCGGAGCACTCGCCTGATGATTCGTGGGGGCATGAAACCCCAGCTGGCAGGAGCCAAATGATCTTCCCAACACAAGGGAAAAGAAGAGGTGGGGTCCCGCATCCATCCAATGTTTCTGTGCCTAAGAATGAGTTTCTAAGAAATCTCATCCTCCTTTAGCTCCCTTAACACCCCCCCCACCCCGGCGCCCGCCAGCCCGGGCCATAGTATAGTTACTTTCCCAGATTTCCTCCCTCTCCTCAGCAGAACCGAAGAGATTGTAGGTGTTGCCACTTCTCTGAGTCTTTCTTTGCTTTCTTAGGAGGGCTGCCCCATGTCACGTAAAACTTGGAAGACATACATGCGTGAGCATCTCTCCTTGTGATTCTAACCCAGGGAAGAGCATTTAAAACTCGAAAGGAGGCAAACTAGGGTTCAGGCACCCAGAGTTGAGCTGGGTGGCCACTGGGAAGAGAGTTCCAGACCCCTTCCTGTTTGGGGGAGGGGGAAATCTCCCCCTCTGCCCCTCTTGAGTCCTCGTGGCTGGACTCATCCTAACATGGACTCAAGGCGGATAGAGGAAGCGGGAGCGGGAACACGTGTTCGTTTGTTGTTGTTGTTGTTGTTTTACCTTCTAGCCGTGAGAAGTGGCTGAGGCGGGCAGCTTTTCGACTGTGTAGACCAAGGGACAGTACATGTGTGAGACAGGGATCAGACCGAGAGACTTAGCTTTCGGGTGCGCCCTGAGGGAAGGAAGAATCTAAACAGAGTTTGGGCTTGGGGGGGGTCCCTGAAAGAAGTCACAGTGTCTGTCTCCCTAGGCTTCTCGGCCCCAATGAATTCCCTACTTTGGGGATCGGAGCGTCCTCCTAACTCCAGGTGCAGATGCAGGGAGTGCGCCTTTCACCCGCGAGAGAGATGGATGTCTCGCTTTCAGGGAGACACAAAGAAGAGCCCGAGGGTCCCTCTTGTGTTGGCCGCCTGCTTGAGGTCACCGTCACGCCAAATGATCACTGTGCCACGGAGGTGCATTTTGGCGTGGCCTATCCTGGGCTCCACAGCCACCTCCCTGAGAACGGGTATGGTCAGAACCGTAGGAAGCTCAAGGGCGCCGCCAGCCGGTTTCAAAAACGTATCTGTCAGCACCTGCTGGCTGCAACCGCGAGGTTTGCAAGTGCCCTCCGCATAATTCTCCCCCTCCCCCGCAACGACGTCATCACTTCCAATCCTGGCGAACAATGTATGGAACCTTTGCTGGGGTTTTCGTTTGTTTCTCTTTTGTGGGGTTTCTCTCTCTCTCTCTCTCTCTCTCTCTCTCTCTCTCTCTCTGTCTCTCTGTCTCTGTCTCTGTCTCTGTCTCTGTCTCTGTCTCTGTCTCTGTCTCTCTCTGTCTCTCTCTCTCTGTCACACGCGCTCTGATGTTCGGGGCCTAATGGGAGAAATGAAATCAAGCGAGGGGTTTTGCCCTCAGGTTGCCTTGGTCTCGGGTTGACTTGTGTGCGCTGAGAAAGACGGCCTTTACTGAAGGCCCTGCGCAGACTTTTTGACACCCCCGATCCATGGAATCCTGAAGCTGTGGAACCTAGAAATCTTTCGGTCTCCTTTTGATTTGGAAATCTTCTCCTTGACAGAAAGAAGCCCATTTAAAAGAGAAAAAGAAAAAGTGGAACTGCATGAGCAGATCGGTTTTTAGATCTCAGCCGGGCGGCTGCCCGGTTCTCTGGGGAGAACTGTCTTCATCTTGCAAATCTGTACACACAGCCCACAGTGGCCTGGGATGGAGGCCAGTGGACTGGATTGGGCAGAACCTGAGACCAGAGGAAAGAGAAAAAAAATAAGAAAAATGGTGGTGGTGGTTGGGGGGAGGGGGAAGAGGTCTGCTTTGAAAAATAGGAACTGCTGGCAGGGCTCCCTCACCCCCACCCCCCCACCCCAAAGTAGGACTGTGTATCCAGGCGTAGAAATGATACTGCGCCAAGAAGGCAAGCGCTGTTGAGACTGCTGTTCCTATGATGTTACAAACCGAAAGCGATGCTTTCTGGTCGAGGCTCTCCATGACAATCTGCTAAGCAAATCACACGTTGGCTGTTTTGGACGTTCTCTGCAGTTTTCATTGGGAGTGAGGAAGAGCCGTTTGTACATGTTTTGATACAATGTTTTGAATGCTGTGGGACCATGGTATGTTTCCGCCGTGGATGAACAAGGTTGCCTTTTCCAGCTTCCGCTTGCATGGTCATTTCCTGGTCCTGACGACCCCCCCGCCCCAAGTGAGGGAGGCCTGTGTGTCTTTGTGTCCATTTAGAAGGGTTGGTGCTTGATGCCAGCATGATATCCAAATCTTGATTTTGGACTTACCAAACTACTGTTGGGAGTTTGTTTCTTGTCTTAATCTCCCTTAACTCTTGCAGTCACCTGAGTGTCCACTCTTGATTTCGCGTCTCTCTCTGCCTCTGTCTCTGTCTCTCTCGCTCTTTCCTTTTGTTGATTTCTTCAAGGCAAGCCATCTTTTTCCTCCTCCTCCTCCTCCTCCTCCTCCTCCTCCTCCTCCTCCTCCTCCTCCTCCTCCTCCTCCTCCTCCTCCCCCCCTCCTCCTCCTCCCCCACCACCCTCCTCTTCCTCTTGCTCCTTTCTCTGCCCCCCTCCCCCCTCCCTCCCTCCTCCCCCCGCCCTTTTAAAATTGAAGTCTAACAGACTGACAAGAGTATATTGGTTTTCAGGTGTATACCCTAGCGAGTGGCTATGTTTACACATGGCCCAGGGATCTCCGTGATAAGTCTCGTTACTGTCTGTCACCATTCAATGTCATGACAGTAGGATGGACTCTATTCCGCCTGCTGTACATGACATCCTGCGAGTGAGTTGTTTATTTCATAACTAGAAGTGGGCACCGCTTCCTCTCCCTCACCTATTGCACTCGTCTCCCTCTTCCCCCCTCCCTCCCTCCTCTGGCCACCCCCCATTTGTTCCTTTTAGGTGTCGAGGAACCTGTTTGCGGTTCCTTCTTTGTGTTCATGTGTGTGTATTGCTGTGTACGTTCTTCACAGACATGATAGTCTCGCGACCTGAGGTATCTTGTGTAGCGCAATACCCTCTGGGTCTCTCCATGTTTCCGCGGATGGCAAGACCTCATTCCCTGGTAGGGTTGAGTCATAAACGCGCGCGCGCCTGTGTGTGACTAGGTAGAGACGTATGCACACAGAGAGCGCTATCGGTATGTCCCTAACTATGGCTACATAGGGATAGGTGTGGATACACATACACGTGTATGTATGTGTCACCCTCACCCCCTCGGTGGGCACGTAGTGGAGTTGCTGGGTCACGTGGTAGTTGTTGGTGCAGTGCTTTCAGGGACTTCTGTGCTGTTTTCCGTAGTGTCATCTGTTGTCGGGGAGCCATTCTGTCAGGCGCCAGGTGATATCTCTGAGTCCTCCAGCATGACATGGTGGTGGTCTCTCTCAGCGTGAAAAATAGGTGTCCCGTCAGGAGCCACTTTCCTCTGCCGTTTGGAACTTGCTGTCGCGATTCCAGATCCTGGGCCTGGCCGTGTATGCTTGTGCAGAGAAATGCCAGCGCTTTCTATCATACCCTCCATTTAAAAAAAAAATGGTTCTGTATTTGATGGGCTGCGTTGGGTCTTTTTTTGCTGTGCGCGGGCTTTCTTTCCGTTGCGGTGAGTGGGGGCTCCCCTTCGTTGTGGTGCGCAGGCTCCTCATTGCCAGTGGCTTCTCTTGGTGCGGAGCACGGGCTCCAGGCACGGGGGCTTCAGGAGTTGCGGCACATGGGCTCAGTCGTTGTGCCTCACGGGCTTCGTTGCTCCGCGGCATGTGGGACCTTCCTGGAGCAGGGATCGAACCCGTGTCCCCTGCAGTGGCGGGCGGATTCTTAAGTAGTGCGCCAGCTAGGCAGCCCCAGTTGTTTCTTGTATTTCAGGGAAAGGTTTCCTTTGGCTTTTGGTTTTGTCCCCGCCCCCACCCCCCAAGAAAGGTACTGTTGGTTGCTTTGTTGACAGTGGAAAACTGTGTTGCGGTTGCTGTTGGAGTGGTGGGGGTCGTCGTCCTTGTTGCTTTGTTTCCTTTGTGGGCGTTGTTTTCTGTTGGTTTTTTCTGGCTTTGTTTCCTTGTGGATGAAAATGCCTGGTCTTGGTCTGCTCTGTTCAGGCCTCCTGCCCACTTTCCCCATCGGGTTGCTTGTTCTGGGGGGGCTGCGTTGCATGAGGCCTTGCCCTGTTTTGGACAGGAACCTCTTATGGGACATGCTTGAGGTTTTCAGATGCGTGTGTGTGTGTACGTGTACACGTGTGTGTGTCTGTACGTGTACACGTGTGCATACACGTACATGTGTGTGTGCCTTTACGTACTCCTTGAAGGGCCACAGCAGTCCCAGAGCTTGACTTTGACTTTTTGGTAGTTTGGCTTGGTTTGATTTTGGTGGGACGACAGGTCACTGTGAACCTTTACTGTAAATCTCTCTCTCACACGCACGCGCGCGCGCGCGCGCGCACACACACACGCACGCACGCACGCACGCACGCACGCACACTCACCACGTTGCATTGTGTAGATGTCCTGGAACGCGGTTTCTTTAGTGGATGGCTGTTGACTCGCTGCTCCCCGCCCCCCTGCCCCCGCCCGCCGGTGACTGTGGTCAGTCCATTTTGAAATCCACGTTCTGACCTCAAGGGCATGTTCCCCACCCACGCACCCATGTGTTCTCTTTGGACTTTGTCGCGGTCTGTGCGGAAATAGATGTTTGTTTCCATTTGTGTGGGGCCAGAGTGTATGTTTACTTTCGTTTCTAGCTTCCGGGCTCTGCGTATCAGCTTTCCAAAGCCCTTCCCCGTGCCAGAAGGGATGAGTTCCTGCGTCGTTCTCTGAGCGCTTGCCTGGTTTCGTTTCGCTGGTCCCCGCCTTCCCTCCCTCCCTCCCTCCCTCCCTCTCACCCTCCGGGGAGCTGGGGATCTCGCTTGTGGCACTGTGGGCGTCTCCGTGGAATTCCCCGCGCCCCCCCCCCCCCCATGGCCTGGAATCGCGTCCCCTTCCAGGCAGCCTCCCGGCGGCATCTTGCCAGCTACCCCCGCCCCCGTGTGCTGCCGGGGATCGGGACGCGCCGTGTCGTGTCGTGTCGTGTCGTGTCGGGCCGGGAGCTAGCTCCGAGGCGGACCCCTCGGGGCCGCGCGGGACGCCCGCCCCGCTCCGGGAGGAGCTCGGGCGTTTGGGCGGCCCGGCGCTCCGGCGTCCTCGGTGGCCGGCCGGCGACCGGGATCCGGCCCGGGGACGTTCGAGCCGGTTGTCGGGCGCCACCTGGCGGCCGCTTTTATATTGTCCCTTCCCTCCGGAGCTCCGGCGACCTTGTCGAGGGCTGTGACTCAGCCGCCGGGCCCGAAGCAGAGTTCCGGGAGGCGGGCGACGCTGGTGCTGGCAGCCCCGGTGGCGCCGAGGCGTAGGCGCCTCCTGCTGTCGCCTGAGATTGGGCCTGCAGATCTATGGGGCTGTGACTGCCGCCGCGCTCCCGAGCCGGGGCTGAGGGGCCGCCTGGCCGGGTCGACCAGCATGCGCCCGTGCCCCTCCGGCCGCGGGAACCCATGTCGGGTCGTGCCGCCGCGGTGGGAGAGGAGAGGGTCTGCCGCGCCCGGAGCGCCTGGGACTTGGTGGCCCGGCCTTCTCCTGGGCCGCCCTTGGGAGCGTTCGTTCCCCGACCCCCCCCACCTCCCTTTCCCGGTGCCCCCCGCGTCCCGCTCCGGAGGTGGGGACCGGCTCGGGCCGAGCGTTGAGGCCGGTGGAGGCCGCCACGGGCTCGGTGGTGGACGCGCGTGCGTCCCGGTCGTCAGATGCTTTCGGGCCGATGGTTTTCCGAGCCGGACTCCAGAGGTGAGGACCGGCCTGGGCCGCCAGCGGTGACCCGGAGAGGCTGGCCCGGGCCTGGGTGCGTTGCCCCGTGGGCTCCGGGCGTCTCCCTGGAGAAATGGGTTCAAGTCCCGATGGGTCCGGAGACGTGGACGGACCGGCCCCTGCTCGCGCAGGTGGCCGGCGAGGGTGCACCCGGCCTGTCAGCGTGCCCGCGTGGGTCCCGGTCGTCGGACGCGACTTTGTCTCCCCCCTCCGCTCTCCACCCCGAGTCCGGGCCGGGAGGTGGGGACTGGCGCGAGCCATACTGGGTGGCCCGGGGAGGGGCTCCCGGGCCCGGGCGTGGTCCCTCATGGGGCCCGCTCATCGGAGGCGGCTCGGAGGGGTGCTGTGTTTCTTTCTTGGAACCAAGTCCTGGCCCGGAGACTCGGATGGACCGGTGCCTGCCCGCGTGGGGGGACCGGGGAGGGCGTCCCCAGCCCGCTCCCTCTCCCCCGTGTCCCCGGCCCACTCTGCCACCCCTCCATCCCCGGGTCGACCAGGTGGCCCCGGGCGCTCCGGGGCAAGTGTGGATGGGGAAGTGTTGGGGGCAGGTGGCCGGACCGAGGTTCCGGGGGCCCCCGTGAACCTCGTGGGTGGGCCCCGCTGTCGGGCGCGATGATTTCTTCCGCCGGAAATGGGGCCTTTTTGCCACCAGATAGGTGCTGACACGGTGTTCTTCTGCGTCTGTCGCCGATAGACGCTGGGGCTCCGGACGCGGGCAGGACTCCGGGCTGGGGGCGGCTGTCTGACGCCCGGCTCGGTCCTTGCCGCTTGAGCTGCCCGCTTGGGCCTGCGCGCCGGCTCTTGCGTGCGCGTCCGGCTGCCCCGACCCGCGGTGCCGCCTCCGGCCTCTGGCTGAGCCCGAGGGCGGCGGGGCCAGGTGGCGTCGGGTGCTCGACCCTGTGCGCTGCCCCCGCTGCAGGCACCCGGTGGTGAGTGGCCGGCACGACCCCACCCCACAGGCTCTGTGCCCCGTGTCAGGCGTTCTCGTTCTGGGGTGGCTGGCTGCTCTTTGCCCGAGACGAAGGGGCGCCGGCGAGGCGGAAGCGGGCCTCCGTGTGACGGGTCTTCGCCGTGCCTCCCCTGCGGGCCTCCCCCGCCGTGGCTTTAGGCTGGGTGGGTCAACCGATTGATGTGGTGGTGCCACGCTCCGCTGGGCTGGGCCTAAGCCGTGCCAGACGAGGGACGGACGTTCCTGGGGGACGGGACCGCTCTTCTCGTTCTGTCCGCGGGCTCCTCGCCTCTCTTCCGCCCCGCCTGCCGGGGTGTGCGGAAGGCAGGGGTGCGGCCTCCGGCCCCGAACCCGCGGTCTCCCGCCCCCGCCTCCCAGCGTGGGCGGGGACCGGGGTCCTCGGACGCAGCAGACGCTCTCGCTGTGCCTCTTTGGCGTACGCCTCGCGAGCGGCCCTCCCCGCGGCGGGGAGGGCCGCCCCGCCGCCACGCTGCGCGCCCCCCGTCGGTGTGCGAGCGTGCCGCGCCTGGCCCTCC
>NC_080200.1:32626776-32646776 GCF_030028045.1 Hippopotamus amphibius kiboko | reverse complement strand
ACAGGAGGGGAACACGGACCCTCCTTTCCTTCTCCCGTCTGAAAGCAGGAAGAAAATCTCTCACGGGAACAGGGTGGTGGAGGGGGCGGCCGGGAGGTGTAGAGATGAGGACTGACTGCTTTCCTGTCTTAAGAAATCACGAATCATCCAAGTGGGACCGCTCATAACACACAGAGGACAGAAGTGTGGACGAGATGAGGAGAATGTGTAAGGGAACGTCTTCCACAAGAACTCTTTTCCATAGGCCGACTTCAAGACTTTCCAACATCTCTAGGTTTAGGGGTGGACTGAGTGCCATGAAAGAATGGACATTCAGCAGCCTGTCTACATCATCTCCAAAGAAGGGAAAATGCTGAAACGTCCCTAGCTCCACAAGCCTAAGGGTCTCCCTGCTCCGGAGAGTTGGAGCATATGCGTGCTTCCATGCCTACACAGATCTTGCGCTTTAGGGAAACCACAAACTAGGCAGGAGCCTGGACTTCTACAAGGCAGTCCATGTTCACACGGGTCACTGTGGTTGGCTTCCTTACTTTCATTGGATTGGATTGGGGTGGGGTGGGGTGGGGTGGGGTGGGGTGGGGTGGGGGGCGGGGGGGGGCGGTGACAAATGTCCAAGGATGAGGCATCCTAAAGAAGGAACGTGTGTGGTCCAAGCTACCCGAGGTCGCCATCCTCATTGTAGGAAGAGGACCTCTTTGGGGAGTGTGGGGAGGGGGGAGGCAAGGTAGAAGGTATGCAGATAAGGTTTGGGGGAGGGAAAAAAAGACATTTCGGTCCTAAAGCTAGTCATTTCGAAATGGGAAACAAAGGACACAAGGGAAAAGCTAAAACTGGGCACAGGCGATTGGAAAAGGTTTCTGAGGAGAAGAATCTTCGGAAAGGAATGGGAACCGTGGTCAGGACTGCTTAAGATGAGGATGGATTCAAGGACACACATGAGTGTTCGTATCAACAGGAAACCAGTGCAAAACTAGAATTCAGTTTTCTGTCTCTCGGTGAAAAAGGCCAACTTTGGGCTCGGGCTTGGGTGTTTCTTCTATTGCTCTGCTCTCTCCGTCATGAGAGAGAAAGCTTTCCTTCCTTTTTCCGGAAGGAAGGAAGGAAGGAAGGAAGGAAGGAAGGAAGGCAGGCAGGCAGGCAGGCAGGCAGGCTTATGTCTTCTAAAAATCATCACTTCTTTTCTAGGTTACCTTTATCAGGTCTTGGGGGACTCACGTGGACTTAGTCCTCTTGATATTCAAAGAGCCAGGGTTGGCTCACAAGGAAAGAGGCGTCTCTCTTTGCCTAGCAAGTCTTTCCCTGGGATGTGGGTGACGTGGCTAAGGAGGCACTGTTCCCCAGTGACCTATCTAACTGTTTTACACTCGTTGGGGTATTTTGGACACATTTGCCCCCAAACCGAATGACACATGAAGTCTTTTGCACTTAGAATGCATGTTGAGAGAGGATCCAAGAGGAGAGGGCCTAGCTCAAGAATGTGTTCTCTCTCCTTCGAAAGCAGAGCCATGAAACGGAGTAGGCTTCCTGGAGAGGTTTCCTGACATGGGAAGCATTGTCGAAGAGGAAGGAACGTGAAGCCTTCTTTGGCTTGTGTCTATACACGGGTGTGTTCCAACTGCTCTGGAAATGATGGGATCCTTCTTCTCTGCCCTGGCATACAGGGTTTTCGGTCGTCCAATTGGAGGCTCACACGACAGGGACTGAGCCCAGTATCAAGGAGATATTCCACCCGAGTTTCATGCCGAGGCGGCAACAACAGCCTCTTGAAAGATGATGGGGGGTGGGGGGGGGGCCACACGTGGATCAATTCCATTCTGTCCATTCAACAGAGGGTCGGGGCTACAGCAGACCCCAGAGAGGGACAGCAGACCCCAGAGAGGGGCAGCAGCCCGGCCGGCCACTGGGTCTCCATGTCTCAGGCTTCCTGGGGAACCTCACCCCCCCCCCCAGGTCCCCGCCGCCCCCCGCATTCCGCCACCCACCTTGGTGCATTTCGAATGGCTCCAATTGTAAATAGATGCTGGTGGGAAGATTTCTACAGGTTACCTGCAATGGCTGACCTGTCATGCTTGTCACCCTGGGGGAAAACAATTCTCTTTGTCCCCAGAGGCGTCAGACCTCCTCTCTCAGGAACCCCTGAGCCCCGGCCACTGGACTTCACTCCACTGGCACGTAGTAAGGGTCATCCAAACGTTCCTGTGACGGTGAGTATGGTTTCCATGTGGGTTGAAGCCTTCCCTTGCTGCAAGCCTTCTGTCCTCACCATGGCATAGAGACGGTTAAAAAAAAATTGTGTTTGCCACTTTGGGTATACCTTCCACAGCCTGCAGTGATCAAGGCACCCACTTCGCTGGGCAAGTCCTATGAGCCTTCACAAAAGCTCTTGCAAACTTCTTGGGACCATCACTTTTCCAGTCACGCTCAATCATCAGGCAAGATTGACAGGGCCGATGGGAAAACTGGACTCCGAGAAGAACGAGTGACCTACGTGGGGCTGAATGAACTGAGGACTAGGATGATAGTGTGTGTATGACTACTTGTCTACAATAGGACTGATTGGGGAAGCCGCTGGGGGCGGGGGGGGGGGGGGCCAGGGTGCGGATACCTTAGGAGCTTGGGATGAACATATACACATTCCTATACGTAAAGTGGATAATCAACAAGCTCTTACGACTTGGCACAGGAAACTATACTCAATACTTTGTAATAACCTATAAGAGAAAAAAAATCTGAAACAGAATCTATATCTATCTATCTATCTACCTATCTTTCTATCTAAATCACTGTGCTGTACACCTGAAACTGCACGACATTATAAATGCTTCCATTATTTCAAACAGAAAAGAATCTCCTAACCTGAGTGAGAGAGAGAGAGAGAGAACAGGACGGATTGTGAAATCTTTTCTTTTCCAGCTACAAGGGAAAATGAAAACAAACAAAACCCAATTTATTTTAAAAGTTGGACATCCATTTGGTGACTTGTACCCTTGTCAGCAAAATGGAATCACTTCTCTTTTTCTCCCTACCTGCTCCGTCCAGAATTCAGAAACTCTCCGTGAGGCTCCTTATTTCTTTGGCAAGAGAGTCACTTGCACGCGTTCCTTAGAGGCCCACGTTACGTTTCCATAAAACGGGAATACACACTTGTGGATATGAGATTCTGGTGCTATTCATTTTCCTTAGGGTGTTGCTTTTCACCTGAAAACCGGACTGGATCCTGAAGTCTTTCAAGTTGCCCCCAATATCTGGCTACAACTCTCTCCATGAATGTTTCCCACTTTCGCCCACCCTTTTGACTTGGCATCACTGACAACGAAAACGGCCCTTTGCCTGAAGCCCTACAGACCGAAGCTGGAGGACTTGGTGAAAACTTTAGAGACATGGCCACCACAGCTCCTGTGGAAACCATCCTGGTGCCTGTTTCTGTGAGAGCCACTCTGAAAGTCGAACCAAACACCCGACATCATCACAGCCATTTCAAACTGCTAAAGTTGCTTCCACCCTAACATCTACAAATCTTCTTCACTGACACCGCCCCCCACACGCTCCCCCCCCCCCCCACTGGTTTATAATCGGCTCCAGTGATGGACCTTTGTCTTCCTTTGGTTTCCATACAAGTGCCTCTTAGGAAATAACCTGATTGCTTGCACCACAGGCCTAGTTTTTGGGAGCCCATCAACATCACTGCCTCCTGAGAGGAGATATGATAACTGTTTCACAGAACCGACCTGTTCTCAGAACTCAGAAACAGTTTCCATGAAATGGAGGCCTCTACTAACCTATTTTCTCCCTTTCCCTCCCTCCCCGCCTCCCTCCCTCCCTCCATCTCCCTCTCCCTCTCTCACACACACACACACACACACACACACACACACACACACACACACACACACACACACACACAGTCACCAGGTCAGCTTTCAATATGTTCAGAGTAGGCCGCCCCAAAATGTGTCTCCTTGAATTCAAGTCGCTTAAGAACTGGACAGCACAAGACCGGACATTCTGGCCCTCCTTTCTGTCCTCCCACAGCAGAGCACGATCTCAAGTTAAGACGTTTGCTTCCACGCATGTCCGTGATTCTCAAATGGTTTAGTGGGGTTTCCTGGGTTAGGAAAAAGAGGGGACTCCTATTTGCCTGAGACAAGGAGAAGTTCTCACACAACCTTCACCCATCCCTCCCTCCCTCCCTCCCTCCCTCCCTCCCTCCCTCCCTGCAGTTTGGAGGGGGCAGCCTAAGGGTGGGGAAATTGGGGAAGGAAAAAAAAAAGCCGTTCGATAAAGGGGAGCTCGAGGCAAAGTCAAAGGCTCCCGATCTGACCGGAGAGCATTCTGCATTTGAATGAAGCGATTGAACAAGGCCCTGCGGAATGAAGCGTCCGGACTTCCCCTCCCCCTCTCCCGGCAACTATCAGCCCTGGCGACTTGGGAAGGAGCGAGCGGTGGAGAAGCGGGCGGGGGCGGGGGCGGGGGCGGGGGCGGGGGCGGGACCAACAGACAATAGCCGCTGCCTGCCTGCCTGCCTGCCGGGCTGAGGCCTGAGGGCTGCGGGCCACGCTGGTTTCTGCAACTCAATCCCTTCCAGGAAGCACCTGTGATGACTGCTTGGCAGGGAATGGTCAAAGCTGAACTCTCTTGGCCTATTTCTGAAAAAGGCCTGAGTCTCAGCTACGACAGATTTTCTGGATTTCTTGGCCCATGCGCAGACCCGCACCCTCCCATCCTGTCAGATCCTTTGTACCCACACCTCCCCTGGGAGAGTTCGTTGGCCTCGTCTGGAACATGAACAAGCAAAACCAAACATAGTGTGACATGATGTATTGGTCTTTATTGAAAAGAAACGTGCTCCTCTCGCACACCTGAGGGCAGGAAGCAAAGGCACGTTCTCAGCAGGACGGGGGACAGGGAACCCGAACCCAGGCCGGTCAGCAGTGGCCCCCTGCCCCCCACCGCCCCGCCCTCCCCATCCCCGTCTCTCCCAGGCCCACGTGGGGCCTCCCTTCCCTGCCTCTCTCTGTGCCCCTCGTCTCCAGCTCCCCCAGCCCAGCTTCCGCACCCCCCCCCCCCCGGCCCCGGGAAGGGGAGGCATGTCTGTCCCAGCTCCAGTTCTGATATTTCACTTGTGAAACTTCCCTAGGCCCAGGTGCCAGCTTGCCGTCCTGCTGCTTCATGTCCGTCTCTATCAGCCATGCCCAAAGGGCACGGGAAATTATGGACAGCAAATAGCACACCTAGACGGTGTGTGCGTGGGGGGGGGGGGTGTCCCTTCTCCAGGAAGCAGTGAGGGAACAAAAGGAGGCCTGGGGGAAGGAGTCCTGGGTGCCTATCATCGCGCCCCCGCCCCCCCACCGCCCCGCAGAGCACCATTCATTTCCATCTCCGCATCTGAAGGACACATAGTCCTGGTTGAAGCAACTTGATGAGGATTCCCCTCCTAACGACGTGACAGAACCTATGAAGAACTGCACTCCTTGAATCCATAAATGCTAACGGGATCCAAGGAGTTTTCCATCAATGGCAGAAAAAGAAATGGTCCTGAACATAATAACTGCCAAGTATTCCTCTAGACGGAGGCATCATTCACTTTTTCTTAACTTTTTTTCTTTTCATGTTTTACAATAAACTGTATATATTTAGAGTGTACAATTTGGTACCCCAATCTTCCAATTCATTCCCCCCCAACCCTCCCCGCTTTCCCCACTTGGTGTCCATATGTTTGTGCTCTACATCTGTGTCTCTCTTTCTGCCTTGCACACCAGTTGATGTGTACCATTTTTCTGCAGTCCACATATATGTGTGAATATACAATATTTGTTTTTCTCTTTCTGACTCACTCTCATTCACTTGTTAACAACAGTAACGATGACGACGACCACGACGACGACGACAAGGACAAGGATAAGGACCGGAAAAACAACAACAGAGAGAGCACTGGGCGAGTTTTCCACTTCTTAAAGGAAGGAGGCCGTGTTCCCAGGCAGGTTGGCTCAGCTGCACAGTTCCCTCCGGTGACTATTCCTGGGGGCACCGTCGAGGTGATGCACGAAACACACAGGAGGAGGCCTTCTTGAATGTCCTGCCCAGGAAATGGGGACATGATTCCAGCAGTGGCGATGGCTGCCCTTCTCTTTAGGGTGACACACGGGCCTGATGGCACCGGGCAAACCCTCCCCTCCCTCCCTCCCTCCCTCCCTCCCTCCCACCTACCTTCCTTCCTTCCTTCCTTCCTTCCTTCCTTCCTTCCTTCCTTCCTTCCTTCTTGAGGCTCTTGGCCTCCCCACTGAAAGGAAGAGCCCAGGGCCCAGCAGCAAAGACCTTCTGCTGATCCTTGCCAGGGGGCTCTCATTTTACACACTTGAATAGGATCAGTAGACACCGTCATCTCATGAGAAGCAGAAAATATCATCTAAAAGCCTACTTTCCTGGTGTCTCAGCGTCCAGGGCTCCTCCTTCTCAGGGATCTTGTGCTCTGTAGGGATAATTCACATGCTGGGGGAGTAGGTTCCCAATAGCATCTTATGAAATGGATTACAGGATGTCTTCCTTTGAAAAAGATAAAGATTATTTGGGAAAGTTATTCATATGAAGCACATGGATGATATCCTCTCTGATCTATATATTAGAGTTGACCGTTGAACAACCAACATGGGGGATTAGGGGGGCCGACCCCACACACACCATTGAGAACCCATGCATAACTTCACAGTCCAAGCTCTGTATCGGGGCTTCCACCTCTGGGTACTCAGCAACCAGAGATCCTGCAGTGCCATAGTGCACAGCTATGGAAAACATCCCCTTATGAGTCACACACACACACACACACACACACACACACACACACACACACACGCGCGCGCGCGCGCGCGCGCGCACGTGCTCGAGCGCAGACATCTCAACTTTGTTACCCAAACGTTAGTGGTGTTCGAATAATCTTAGAAGTGATGACTGCTGTCTGATGAAATCAATGGATCCATCAATCAATCTATGACACTACACTTTGTATTTCCTAGTCTCAAAATTATTTGGAATTTGGCTCCTTAGAAGTTTAGCTTGGTCCTTCAAGGACAGTGTCAGTTGGAGAGAAAATAACATTTCTTCAAATCATGGAAGTGAAATAGTCCTGGACGCTTATGTGAAACATTAACATAATTTTTCTTCTTTATTTTATAAGATAACTGGAATTAGGAAGAAAATCTCCTCGTGAAAAACCAGGTGCTACCTTTCCTTGACTGATGATCGAAGAGGAGAAAGCATTTTCTGGGCCCATGCAACTTGAGAGAAGTTCTAACTTTTCTGGAAAAGAAAGATTCCCACCCTCCCCTTGCTCGGCCATGCTAGAAACCTTTGACGTGTCCCCTTGTTTGGCCTCACTGTGTGTCGTCCGTGGGCACGGGAACACACTTGCGTTCCGTAACAGGAGAGCCTATGGAGAAAAGATCTCTGCCCACTTTCATGGGATCTGCATTGCTGGCTAGGTAAACCTAAGACATCAAAAGAAGTGCCTTGGAACACATGCTCCTTCCACACTGGTCACCTCATAGGATTCCTAAATGACTCTGGTTCAGCACTCACTCGACTTGGCTGTGTTTCTGTGCTTCCTGACCTAAAGGATCTATCTGGATATGCCACCCGATAGAAGCTGAAATAAATTCACTTTGGACGTGTGTGAATGCCGTTCATACAGAGAGTGGGGACTGCAGGGAGCTCTTGTGGATAAAGAAAAATGGGGGAACACATGTAGGCGACAGCACATAAAGTATAGAAAGATACGCGAAGGTTTCCTTCGTTCGCGGGTTGGGAAGGGGGAACGACAGAACATTCCCTGCTTCTACTCTACGCACGCAGGCAGGCAGGCAGGCAGGCAGGCAGGCAGGCAGGCACCGGAGTGGGGTGGGGTGGGGGGAGCTGGCTCCTTACCCCACCCACCAGGGACGCGTGCGCGTTTAAAGAGACCAGGAGGAACGTGGTGGCGGTGGCGATGAGGAAGGAGGACCACGTTCAAGGTGTGGATTTGCGGTGAGGGCTACGTGAGGTGACTAAGAACTCGGTGCAGTGAGCGGCCCATACAAGGACAGAAGCGATGGTCCCCTAATGCTTGCAGGGCCTGGCCAGGAGCATGAACGGGCGCCCGTGTCCCCAGGTTGGCATCATGACACTAGTTCATCCCTGTGAAACAGGATGTGTTTTCTGTGTTCTCCTGTCTTGACAAACACACGTCTTTACCTGTGTCTCCGTACAACGACGGTCTCTGCGTGACAGTCGGCAGAACATCCCCAGGGACAATTATCACAGAGACCTGAGGTTCTGCTTGGCTGGCAATGCTTGTGTGAATACTGCAGTGAGATACAGACAGACAGACAGACAGACAGACAGACAGACAGACAGACACACACACACACACACACACACACACACCCCTACGTATAATTATGTGTATTTAATACGATATCTGTATTGATTTTCTGTCTCAGATGACGAATGATGCTGTCAGCCTCATGATTTTCACACAGGGTTTCTGTGTGTGTCCTACTGTCGGGACAACATAGCCGGTCTGTGTCATGGAAGCAGAGACACCGTGGGAGTCACAGGAATGAAGACCTCGTTCTAGGAACTGGACCTTCCAGAGGCCTGGGAGCAGCTGGGCAGGGCAGGGCTGGGCTGGGCTGCGGAGGAGGGGAGGGGAGGGAAGGCTGTGGCTCTCAGTCCTCTGAGTGCCCGGTGGCAGTGGCGGAGGTGGCAGTGCCGATGGAGCTGTCAGCGCCCACAGGGAAAGGTAGCCACCGATGTGCGGGGCCACAGGGGAGACATGGAGAGACTCGGGGGAAGGCACAGCTGTCCCTCGGTGGATCTGCGGCCAGGCAGCCAGGAGTGGCCTGGGCCACTGTCGTCCAGGGGGCACCAGCTGGGAACACTAGCCAGACGCAGGGCGGCGGGGGTGGGTGGGTGTGTGTGTGTGTGTGTGTGTATGTGTGGATGGACAGCCTTCCACCCTGCACCTCTGTGCCCACCTGTCACCGTGTGGGATGGCGACAGCCTGCAGAGAGCCTTGGCTGTGGCTTCACTTCCAATGCCTACATCCCATCCAGCGTTCTCTTCGCACCAGCCCTACCCTGGGGTCGCACGGGGAGGGGGAGACTCAGAAAGGCGGTTCCCAGGCTGCCCCCGCATGGAAGTCACATGAGCCTCCGGACATGGCCGTGCCACGTCAAACACGCGTCTGGAGGTAGGTCAGACTTTACATTGTGTTACGGTTTGTTTTCTTGGGAGAAGTTGTGTCTCTTAGGCCAGGAGCAACTGGAATTGTCGGTCAAAGTCCTCAGGCAGCCCTTTGACTTGGAGGCCGAGCACAAGTTTGACACGGTATGTTTCCGGTGACATGGAATTGCAGATGGCCCACGAAGCATGCTCTCGGCAATACTGCCAAGCCTGTGGTCTCACAGGGGACGGTCTCCTCGACCGAGATGTCACCATCTCGGGAGTCCGCACCTGGAGCGACACGGTGACCTCAGGACGGGCGCCCTGTCTGTGCGCCCCATCCGGATGCGCGTGGACGGGAATGGAGCAGCTCTGGGAACGGTGGACGATGCCAGCTCTTGTTCTTCTGCTCTGCTGCCTGCCGTGCACGGCTGTGGAGAGGGACGCGCCGCTGTGGAGAGGGATGAGCCGAGTCCAGTGTCTCTGAACCCACCCCAGGCAAAGAGGAGCAGGACAGTGGGTGTGGGCCCTCCCTCGTGTGTGGCCAGGATCCTGTGCGGGGGGAGAGTCCCTGGCCCTCCCGCTGAGAGGAAGGTGCGAGAGGTGGATCGGCGGCGGCGTCTTTCCTCGGGGCCCCAGAGCTTCTGCGGCTCCGATCTCCCCTCTTCACAGTTCTAGTTGGCGCCCGCCCCAGCACAAACCTACCTGAGAGCTTCCCTGGTATCCGGAAGCGATGGCTTTGTGTTTTGAGGACGCAAGGGGAGAAAGAGCTGAGCAAAGCTTTTCCCTGGAACCTGAGTGTCTATGGGTGTGTCTGGCCCATCACCAGCGAGCGTGCTGAGTGCCACTTCCTGAGGGCAGGTGCTCTTTAAGGAAAGTATGGCTTCGTATCTTTGTGACACGCAGGCCCTTCTAGAATGTGGAGCGAGTTTCTCAAGAATCCCAGCAGAATCCCAGGTGCTGTGGAGGCTAGGGCCTCAAAGGTCCGGCTCCATCCCCTCTCTCCATCCTGGCCTGGCCTGGCCTGGCTGGGCCCCTAAGGACCCTGCTGGCCTCTAGAGTGGCCCCTGCTTCTCGGTTGGTTTCCACGCTGCTGCTCACAGAGCCATCTTCTCCAAAGGCAGCCGACCGCCGTATTCCTTCCGTGGAGGCCTGGCACGGCTCTCCTCGGCTTGGATGATAGCATGAGAGGACTGACAAGCTGGGTCCTTCCTCCAGGGCTGACCTTTTACAAACTCCGCCTTGAAGAGGGGTAAAGTCAGCATGTCATTCTCACGTGTAAGATGGGACCCGAGGGGCCCGTTCCTAGCTCTACCACTTGGGAGAGTGGGGGACTCTTCCGTCAAGGAAACGGAGAGCTCATACTTGATGGTGCGGTTGTCAGAAGCCTTTTTCTAAGCCTCCCCTGGCCCCACCGTGTCAGAAAGACGTGTCCCTCCACCTGCCGGGGACTTGATGAAGGAGAGTCACTCTGGTAGAAGTACCCGAAGCTCGAGGACTTCACTGCCGTCTCCCTTTCTCTGGCACGGGCCCGCCCCTGGAGGAGCCCTGTCTTCACCTGGCCGTGACGGCACCGCTCAGGGGAGCTGGAGACAGGACCCCAATGAGGGCAGGTGGATGGGAGCCTGTTCAAAATGACCTACACACCCAATCTGCCGTAGACATGGTCCACAGATCGTGGACGTGCCTGTGCCCCCGAAGACATCCGTGTGGCCCCGGGCATCCGGCAGCCATCTTCTCCATGTTCTCCTGACCTGTGCTCTCGCTCTTTTCTCCGGAGCACTCGCCTGATGATTCGTGGGGGCATGAAACCCCAGCTGGCAGGAGCCAAATGATCTTCCCAACACAAGGGAAAAGAAGAGGTGGGGTCCCGCATCCATCCAATGTTTCTGTGCCTAAGAATGAGTTTCTAAGAAATCTCATCCTCCTTTAGCTCCCTTAACACCCCCCCCACCCCGGCGCCCGCCAGCCCGGGCCATAGTATAGTTACTTTCCCAGATTTCCTCCCTCTCCTCAGCAGAACCGAAGAGATTGTAGGTGTTGCCACTTCTCTGAGTCTTTCTTTGCTTTCTTAGGAGGGCTGCCCCATGTCACGTAAAACTTGGAAGACATACATGCGTGAGCATCTCTCCTTGTGATTCTAACCCAGGGAAGAGCATTTAAAACTCGAAAGGAGGCAAACTAGGGTTCAGGCACCCAGAGTTGAGCTGGGTGGCCACTGGGAAGAGAGTTCCAGACCCCTTCCTGTTTGGGGGAGGGGGAAATCTCCCCCTCTGCCCCTCTTGAGTCCTCGTGGCTGGACTCATCCTAACATGGACTCAAGGCGGATAGAGGAAGCGGGAGCGGGAACACGTGTTCGTTTGTTGTTGTTGTTGTTGTTTTACCTTCTAGCCGTGAGAAGTGGCTGAGGCGGGCAGCTTTTCGACTGTGTAGACCAAGGGACAGTACATGTGTGAGACAGGGATCAGACCGAGAGACTTAGCTTTCGGGTGCGCCCTGAGGGAAGGAAGAATCTAAACAGAGTTTGGGCTTGGGGGGGGTCCCTGAAAGAAGTCACAGTGTCTGTCTCCCTAGGCTTCTCGGCCCCAATGAATTCCCTACTTTGGGGATCGGAGCGTCCTCCTAACTCCAGGTGCAGATGCAGGGAGTGCGCCTTTCACCCGCGAGAGAGATGGATGTCTCGCTTTCAGGGAGACACAAAGAAGAGCCCGAGGGTCCCTCTTGTGTTGGCCGCCTGCTTGAGGTCACCGTCACGCCAAATGATCACTGTGCCACGGAGGTGCATTTTGGCGTGGCCTATCCTGGGCTCCACAGCCACCTCCCTGAGAACGGGTATGGTCAGAACCGTAGGAAGCTCAAGGGCGCCGCCAGCCGGTTTCAAAAACGTATCTGTCAGCACCTGCTGGCTGCAACCGCGAGGTTTGCAAGTGCCCTCCGCATAATTCTCCCCCTCCCCCGCAACGACGTCATCACTTCCAATCCTGGCGAACAATGTATGGAACCTTTGCTGGGGTTTTCGTTTGTTTCTCTTTTGTGGGGTTTCTCTCTCTCTCTCTCTCTCTCTCTCTCTCTCTCTGTCTCTCTGTCTCTGTCTCTGTCTCTGTCTCTGTCTCTGTCTCTGTCTCTGTCTCTGTCTCTCTCTGTCTCTCTCTCTCTGTCACACGCGCTCTGATGTTCGGGGCCTAATGGGAGAAATGAAATCAAGCGAGGGGTTTTGCCCTCAGGTTGCCTTGGTCTCGGGTTGACTTGTGTGCGCTGAGAAAGACGGCCTTTACTGAAGGCCCTGCGCAGACTTTTTGACACCCCCGATCCATGGAATCCTGAAGCTGTGGAACCTAGAAATCTTTCGGTCTCCTTTTGATTTGGAAATCTTCTCCTTGACAGAAAGAAGCCCATTTAAAAGAGAAAAAGAAAAAGTGGAACTGCATGAGCAGATCGGTTTTTAGATCTCAGCCGGGCGGCTGCCCGGTTCTCTGGGGAGAACTGTCTTCATCTTGCAAATCTGTACACACAGCCCACAGTGGCCTGGGATGGAGGCCAGTGGACTGGATTGGGCAGAACCTGAGACCAGAGGAAAGAGAAAAAAAATAAGAAAAATGGTGGTGGTGGTTGGGGGGAGGGGGAAGAGGTCTGCTTTGAAAAATAGGAACTGCTGGCAGGGCTCCCTCACCCCCACCCCCCCACCCCAAAGTAGGACTGTGTATCCAGGCGTAGAAATGATACTGCGCCAAGAAGGCAAGCGCTGTTGAGACTGCTGTTCCTATGATGTTACAAACCGAAAGCGATGCTTTCTGGTCGAGGCTCTCCATGACAATCTGCTAAGCAAATCACACGTTGGCTGTTTTGGACGTTCTCTGCAGTTTTCATTGGGAGTGAGGAAGAGCCGTTTGTACATGTTTTGATACAATGTTTTGAATGCTGTGGGACCATGGTATGTTTCCGCCGTGGATGAACAAGGTTGCCTTTTCCAGCTTCCGCTTGCATGGTCATTTCCTGGTCCTGACGACCCCCCCCGCCCCAAGTGAGGGAGGCCTGTGTGTCTTTGTGTCCATTTAGAAGGGTTGGTGCTTGATGCCAGCATGATATCCAAATCTTGATTTTGGACTTACCAAACTACTGTTGGGAGTTTGTTTCTTGTCTTAATCTCCCTTAACTCTTGCAGTCACCTGAGTGTCCACTCTTGATTTCGCGTCTCTCTCTGCCTCTGTCTCTGTCTCTCTCGCTCTTTCCTTTTGTTGATTTCTTCAAGGCAAGCCATCTTTTTCCTCCTCCTCCTCCTCCTCCTCCTCCTCCTCCTCCTCCTCCTCCTCCTCCTCCTCCTCCTCCTCCCCCCCCTCCTCCTCCTCCCCCACCACCCTCCTCTTCCTCTTGCTCCTTTCTCTGCCCCCCTCCCCCCTCCCTCCCTCCTCCCCCCGCCCTTTTAAAATGGAAGTCTAACAGACTGACAAGAGTATATTGGTTTTCAGGTGTATACCCTAGCGAGTGGCTATGTTTACACATGGCCCAGGGATCTCCGTGATAAGTCTCGTTACTGTCTGTCACCATTCGATGTCATGACAGTAGGATGGACTCTATTCCGCCTGCTGTACATGACATCCTGCGAGTGAGTTGTTTATTTCATAACTAGAAGTGGGCACCGCTTCCTCTCCCTCACCTATTGCACTCGTCTCCCTCTTCCCCCCTCCCTCCCTCCTCTGGCCACCCCCCATTTGTTCCTTTTAGGTGTCGAGGAACCTGTTTGCGGTTCCTTCTTTGTGTTCATGTGTGTGTATTGCTGTGTACGTTCTTCACAGACATGATAGTCTCGCGACCTGAGGTATCTTGTGTAGCGCAATACCCTCTGGGTCTCTCCATGTTTCCGCGGATGGCAAGACCTCATTCCCTGGTAGGGTTGAGTCATAAACGCGCGCGCGCCTGTGTGTGACTAGGTAGAGACGTATGCACACAGAGAGCGCTATCGGTATGTCCCTAACTATGGCTACATAGGGATAGGTGTGGATACACATACACGTGTATGTATGTGTCACCCTCACCCCCTCGGTGGGCACGTAGTGGAGTTGCTGGGTCACGTGGTAGTTGTTGGTGCAGTGCTTTCAGGGACTTCTGTGCTGTTTTCCGTAGTGTCATCTGTTGTCGGGGAGCCATTCTGTCAGGCGCCAGGTGATATCTCTGAGTCCTCCAGCATGACATGGTGGTGGTCTCTCTCAGCGTGAAAAATAGGTGTCCCGTCAGGAGCCACTTTCCTCTGCCGTTTGGAACTTGCTGTCGCGATTCCAGATCCTGGGCCTGGCCGTGTATGCTTGTGCAGAGAAATGCCAGCGCTTTCTATCATACCCTCCATTTAAAAAAAAAATGGTTCTGTATTTGATGGGCTGCGTTGGGTCTTTTTTTGCTGTGCGCGGGCTTTCTTTCCGTTGCGGTGAGTGGGGGCTCCCCTTCGTTGTGGTGCGCAGGCTCCTCATTGCCAGTGGCTTCTCTTGGTGCGGAGCACGGGCTCCAGGCACGGGGGCTTCAGGAGTTGCGGCACATGGGCTCAGTCGTTGTGCCTCACGGGCTTCGTTGCTCCGCGGCATGTGGGACCTTCCTGGAGCAGGGATCGAACCCGTGTCCCCTGCAGTGGCGGGCGGATTCTTAAGCAGTGCGCCAGCTAGGCAGCCCCAGTTGTTTCTTGTATTTCAGGGAAAGGTTTCCTTTGGCTTTTGGTTTTGTCCCCGCCCCCACCCCCCAAGAAAGGTACTGTTGGTTGCTTTGTTGACAGTGGAAAACTGTGTTGCGGTTGCTGTTGGAGTGGTGGGGGTCGTCGTCCTTGTTGCTTTGTTTCCTTTGTGGGCGTTGTTTTCTGTTGGTTTTTTCTGGCTTTGTTTCCTTGTGGATGAAAATGCCTGGTCTTGGTCTGCTCTGTTCAGGCCTCCTGCCCACTTTCCCCATCGGGTTGCTTGTTCTGGGGGGGCTGCGTTGCATGAGGCCTTGCCCTGTTTTGGACAGGAACCTCTTATGGGACATGCTTGAGGTTTTCAGATGCGTGTGTGTGTGTACGTGTACACGTGTGTGTGTCTGTACGTGTACACGTGTGCATACACGTACATGTGTGTGTGCCTTTACGTACTCCTTGAAGGGCCACAGCAGTCCCAGAGCTTGACTTTGACTTTTTGGTAGTTTGGCTTGGTTTGATTTTGGTGGGACGACAGGTCACTGTGAACCTTTACTGTAAATCTCTCTCTCACACGCAGCGCGCGCGCGCGCGCGCGCACACACACACGCACGCACGCACGCACGCACGCACGCACACTCACCACGTTGCATTGTGTAGATGTCCTGGAACGCGGTTTCTTTAGTGGATGGCTGTTGACTCGCTGCTCCCCGCCCCCCTGCCCCCGCCCGCCGGTGACTGTGGTCAGTCCATTTTGAAATCCACGTTCTGACCTCAAGGGCATGTTCCCCACCCACGCACCCATGTGTTCTCTTTGGACTTTGTCGCGGTCTGTGCGGAAATAGATGTTTGTTTCCATTTGTGTGGGGCCAGAGTGTATGTTTACTTTCGTTTCTAGCTTCCGGGCTCTGCGTATCAGCTTTCCAAAGCCCTTCCCCGTGCCAGAAGGGATGAGTTCCTGCGTCGTTCTCTGAGCGCTTGCCTGGTTTCGTTTCGCTGGTCCCCGCCTTCCCTCCCTCCCTCCCTCCCTCCCTCCCTCCCTCCCTCTCACCCTCCGGGGAGCTGGGGATCTCGCTTGTGGCACTGTGGGCGTCTCCGTGGAATTCCCCGCGCCCCCCCCCCCCCATGGCCTGGAATCGCGTCCCCTTCCAGGCAGCCTCCCGGCGGCATCTTGCCAGCTACCCCCGCCCCCGTGTGCTGCCGGGGATCGGGACGCGCCGTGTCGTGTCGTGTCGTGTCGTGTCGGGCCGGGAGCTAGCTCCGAGGCGGACCCCTCGGGGCCGCGCGGGACGCCCGCCCCGCTCCGGGAGGAGCTCGGGCGTTTGGGCGGCCCGGCGCTCCGGCGTCCTCGGTGGCCGGCCGGCGACCGGGATCCGGCCCGGGGACGTTCGAGCCGGTTGTCGGGCGCCACCTGGCGGCCGCTTTTATATTGTCCCTTCCCTCCGGAGCTCCGGGGGCTGTGACTCAGCCGCCGGGCCCGAAGCAGAGTTCCGGGAGGCGGGCGACGCTGGTGCTGGCAGCCCCGGTGGCGCCGAGGCGTAGGCGCCTCCTGCTGTCGCCTGAGATTGGGCCTGCAGATCTATGGGGCTGTGACTGCCGCCGCGCTCCCGAGCCGGGGCTGAGGGGCCGCCTGGCCGGGTCGACCAGCATGCGCCCGTGCCCCTCCGGCCGCGGGAACCCATGTCGGGTCGTGCCGCCGCGGTGGGAGAGGAGAGGGTCTGCCGCGCCCGGAGCGCCTGGGACTTGGTGGCCCGGCCTTCTCCTGGGCCGCCCTTGGGAGCGTTCGTTCCCCGACCCCCCCCACCTCCCTTTCCCGGTGCCCCCCGCGTCCCGCTCCGGAGGTGGGGACCGGCTCGGGCCGAGCGTTGAGGCCGGTGGAGGCCGCCACGGGCTCGGTGGTGGACGCGCGTGCGTCCCGGTCGTCAGATGCTTTCGGGCCGATGGTTTTCCGAGCCGGACTCCAGAGGTGAGGACCGGCCTGGGCCGCCAGCGGTGACCCAGAGAGGCTGGCCCGGGCCTGGGTGCGTTGCCCCGTGGGCTCCGGGCGTCTCCCTGGAGAAATGGGTTCAAGTCCCGATGGGTCCGGAGACGTGGACGGACCGGCCCCTGCTCGCGCAGGTGGCCGGCGAGGGTGCACCCGGCCTGTCAGCGTGCCCGCGTGGGTCCCGGTCGTCGGACGCGACTTTGTCTCCCCCCTCCGCTCTCCACCCCGAGTCCGGGCCGGGAGGTGGGGACTGGCGCGAGCCATACTGGGTGGCCCGGGGAGGGGCTCCCGGGCCCGGGCGTGGTCCCTCATGGGGCCCGCTCATCGGAGGCGGCTCGGAGGGGTGCTGTGTTTCTTTCTTGGAACCAAGTCCTGGCCCGGAGACTCGGATGGACCGGTGCCTGCCCGCGTGGGGGGACCGGGGAGGGCGTCCCCAGCCCGCTCCCTCTCCCCCGTGTCCCCGGCCCACTCTGCCACCCCTCCATCCCCGGGTCGACCAGGTGGCCCCGGGCGCTCCGGGGCAAGTGTGGATGGGGAAGTGTTGGGGGCAGGTGGCCGGACCGAGGTTCCGGGGGCCCCCGTGAACCTCGTGGGTGGGCCCCGCTGTCGGGCGCGATGATTTCTTCCGCCGGAAATGGGGCCTTTTTGCCACCAGATAGGTGCTGACACGGTGTTCTTCTGCGTCTGTCGCCGATAGACGCTGGGGCTCCGGACGCGGGCAGGACTCCGGGCTGGGGGCGGCTGTCTGACGCCCGGCTCGGTCCTTGCCGCTTGAGCTGCCCGCTTGGGCCTGCGCGCCGGCTCTTGCGTGCGCGTCCGGCTGCCCCGACCCGCGGTGCCGCCTCCGGCCTCTGGCTGAGCCCGAGGGCGGCGGGGCCAGGTGGCGTCGGGTGCTCGACCCTGTGCGCTGCCCCCGCTGCAGGCACCCGGTGGTGAGTGGCCGGCACGACCCCACCCCACAGGCTCTGTGCCCCGTGTCAGGCGTTCTCGTTCTGGGGTGGCTGGCTGCTCTTTGCCCGAGACGAAGGGGCGCCGGCGAGGCGGAAGCGGGCCTCCGTGTGATGGGTCTTCGCCGTGCCTCCCCTGCGGGCCTCCCCCGCCGTGGCTTTAGGCTGGGTGGGTCAACCGATTGATGTGGTGGTGCCACGCTCCGCTGGGCTGGGCCTAAGCCGTGCCAGACGAGGGACGGACGTTCCTGGGGGACGGGACCGCTCTTCTCGTTCTGTCCGCGGGCTCCTCGCCTCTCTTCCGCCCCGCCTGCCGGGGTGTGCGGAAGGCAGGGGTGCGGCCTCCGGCCCCGAACCCGCGGTCTCCCGCCCCCGCCTCCCAGCGTGGGCGGGGACCGGGGTCCTCGGACGCAGCAGACGCTCTCGCTGTGCCTCTTTGGCGTACGCCTCGCGAGCGGCCCTCCCCGCGGCGGGGAGGGCCGCCCCGCCGCCACGCTGCGCGCCCCCCGTCGGTGTGCGAGCGTGCCGCGCCTGGCCCTCCGTGGTGCTCCTGGAGCGCTCCAGGTCGCCCCTCAGGTGCCCGAGGCCGAGCGGTGGTGTTGTTCCCCTTTCCCAGCGTGTCCCTCGGGTCTCCGCCACCGTGGCGGGTGCCGTGAGCGGCTCTCTCTTGGGGGGGTCGAGACGGTAAGGGAGGTGCGCCCGCCTGTTCCCCCCGGCGGTGGGGCCAGGGGCCGCCTCGTTGTGCTGGTCCTCAGCGGCGTGCCGTGGGGGCCTGAGCTTGGCCGAGCGCACGCCCCGTGTGGTCCCCACTACGTGGGGGGCTGCGCGCGGGCGTGGGAGCGATCGTGGGGGCCGGGGCCTGTGAGAGAGGGGGCTGTGTCACGCATCTTGGGCGTGCTCCCCCTCGAGGGCCCGAGGGGCGAGCCCGAGGGCAGCAAGCCTTACCGAGGTCGTGCCCCGGCCCTGGCCGCGAACGCTCCCGTGGGCCGTGTGCTTACCCATACCGCAGACCCCCTCCCCTCCAGGCGACTGGAGGAGGTGTAGGCGGCTCACGGAAGCGCCTCTGCGGGCCCGAAGGAGAGGCGCTGAGTGGGGGATGACGCGCCCTCGGTGAGAAAGCCTTCTCTAGCGATCCGAGAGGGAGCCTTGGGGTACCGAACCCCCCAGCTGCCGCCCCTCCCAAGTGTGCAGTGGCCACCGTGGCGACTGCCAGAGCACGTGGGTAGACCCCCTCGCCTCCGCGGGAGGGGTGCGCCGGTCCCGCGGTGGGGCCGAGCGCCGCTCTTTGCCTACCGTGGCCCGCGCCTCCCCCCTCCGAGTCGGGGGAGGGTCCCGCCGGGCCGAGCCGAGCCGGTGTCCGAGGCGCGGGGTGGCGTGTGTGCGTGCGGGGTCGCCTCCGTTGGCGAGCCCGGAGGGGGGGGCCCCCCGGTCCCGGCTCCCCAGTCCCGCAGCCACGGGGAGCCCTGCCGCGCCTGCCCTTGCCTCGAGCCGCAGCCGGCGGCGGTGTGTGGCCCTAGGTCGGGCCGCCTGGCTCGGGAGCGTTTCCCCAGGACGTGTGAGCCCTTGGGGTCGGCTGAGGTGGTGATGGATGTGTGGAGGCGACGCAGATGGATGCGCGAAGGGGTGGACGGGTTCCTCCGCTGCACGCGGGGGGAACCGTCGCATGCTAGGCCCCGGCGGCGGGGCCGGGTCGTGGGGAGGCCCTCGAGGGTGGCGGGCGCCGGCCGGCGTCCCAGGCGTTGGCGGGACCGCCCCCTGGTGTGGGGCGGTGGGGCCCCGCGCTGGTTTTCCTGGTGGCCCGGCTGTGCCCCGGCCCTTTGTCTCCCCCTGGGTGGCGCCCCCGGCCCTGCTCCGTGGCCCTGGCCGTGCGTGTGAGCCGCCCCCTCCCCGTCGCCGCCGGTCTGCCCTCGCCCCTGCCCCCCACCCCTTCCCCCGCCCGGGATCGAGCCTGGCCCTGCCCCGTGAGGGTGCCGCCCCCGGCCGCCACGGCCGGCGGCGTCCCCTGGTGGAGTGCTTGTCGGTTCCCGACGGGGAAGAAGAGGTGGGCGGTGTGGGGGCGCGCCGGTGCGCGTGCGGGAGAGTGTTGTCGCGGGCCGGCCGCGGCTCTCCGGGGTCGGCGGTGGCGGCCGCGAGCCCCTGCGAGGAGGTCCCACGGGGGCCCGAGGAGGCCAGGCGCCGTCGTGCGTGCTGCGGGACCGCCCCTGTGCTGGAGGGCCTCTGGCGG